>NW_026728848.1:757500-772500 GCF_030272615.1 Cryptomeria japonica | reverse complement strand
ATGTGTGCTCCAAGGTGCGGCGTGCACGAAGTCGGACCCCGGTTTGCCCCGGGTGCGCACACCTTGGCTGGGTTGCGCGCCCTGGTGGGCACCATGGTGCGCACCAAGGAGCGCTCCGAAGTGTGCTCCAAGGTGCGGCGTGCACGAAGTCGGAGCCCGGTTTGCCCCGGGTGCGCACCTCGCGTGCACCTTCGCCGCGGTGGGCACCATGGCGTGCACGAAGTCGGAGCCCGGTTTGCCCCGGGTGCGCACCTCGCGTGCACCTTCGCCGGGGTGGGCACCTTGGTGTGCAGACCTTGGCTGGGTTGCGCGCCCTGGTGGGCACCATGGTGCGCACCAAGGAGCGCTCCGAAGTGTGCTCCAAGGTGCGGCCTGCACGAAGTCGGAGCCCGGTTTGCCCCGGGTGTGCACCTCGGGTGGGCACCTTGGTGCGCATGCCTTGCCTGGGCTGCGCACCAGGGCGGGCTCAAGATGGCACCCGCGTTCCTTTTTTTTCACTATCTTTCAAAACGGAAATTTTAAAATCTCATTTTTGTTTGCCTTTTTCTGGAAATTAGTGAAGGCAGCGCATCAAAGGTGCGCACCTCGCTGCCCACCACGGTGCGCAACGCCGGTGGGCACCCGGGAGTGCTTCGAAGTGTGCTCCAAGGTGCTGCGTGCACGTTGTCGGAGCCCGGTTTGCCCCGGGTGCGCACCTCGCGTGCACCTTCGTCGGGGTGGGCACCTTGGCTGGGTTTGCCCCGGCTGCGCTCCGAAGCGGGGTTATTGGAGCGCCGCCTCTTTTTTTGTCGGAGCGTTTGGTGGGGTTTCTCGCATTGGCTCTTCCGAGGCCCGGTTGCCACCCTGGCGCGCACGAAGTCGGAAGTAGGGTTAATTGCCCGGGTGCGCACCTTTGCCAGGGTGGGCACCTTACCTGGGCTGCGCACCAGGGCGGGCTCAAGATGGCACGCGCGTTCCGTTTTTTTCACTATCTTTCAAAACGGAAATTTTAAAATCTCCTTTTTTTTTTGCCTTTTCTGGAAATTAGTGAAGGCAGCGCATCAAAGGTGCGCACCTCGCTGCCCACCTTGGTGTGCTCTGAGGTGCGCACCCGGGAGCGCTACGAAGTGTGCTCCAAGGTGCGGCGTGCACGTTGTCGGAGCCCGGTTTGCCCCGGGTGCGCACCTCGCCTGCACCTTGGCCGGGGTGGGCACCTTGGCTGGGTTTGCCCAGGGTGCGCTCCGAAGCGGGGTTACTGGAGCGCCCCCTCTTTTTTTGTCAGAGCGTTTGGTGGGGTTTCTCGCATTGGCTCTTCCCAGGCCCGGTTGTTGGGTGCGCTCCCACCCTGGCGCGCGCGAAGTTGGAAGTTGGGTTAATTGCCCGGGCGCGCACCTTCGCCAGGGTGGGCACCTTGGTGCGCACACCTTGGCTGGGCTGCGCACCAGGGCGGGCTCAAGATGGCACCAGCATTCCCTTTTTCTCACTATCTTTCAAAACGGAAATTTTAAAATCTCGTTTTTTTTTTGCCTTTTATGGAAATTAGTGAAGGCATCGCATCAAAGGTGCGCACCTCGCTGCCCACCTTGGTGTGCTCCGAGGTGCCCACCACGGTGCGCAACGCCGGTGCGAACCCGGGAGCGCCCCGATGTGTGCTCCAAGGTGCGGCGTGCACGAAGTCGGACCCCGGTTTGCCCCGGGTGCGCACCTCGCGTGCACCTTGGTGCGCACACCTTGGCTGGGTTGCGCGGCCTGGTGGGCACCATGGTGCGCACCAAGGAGCGCTCCGAAGTGTGCTCCAAGGTGCGGCGTGCACGAAGTCGGAGCCCGGTTTGCCCCGGGTACGCACCTCGCGTGCACCTTCGCCGGGGTGGGCACCTCGGCTGGGTTGCGCGCCCTGGTGCGCACCAAGGAGCGCTCCGAAGTGTGCTCCAAGGTGCGGCGTGCACGAAGTCGGAGCCCGGTTTGCCCCGGGTGCGCACCTTCGCCGCGGTGCGCACCATGGCGTGCACGAAGTCGGAGCCCGGTTTGCCCCGGGTGCGCACCTCGCGTGCACCTTCGGCGGGGTTGCGCGCCCTGGTGGGCACCATGGTGCGCACCAAGGAGCGCTCCGAAGTGTGCTCCAAGGTGCGGCGTGCACGAAGTCGGAGCCCGGTTTGCCCCGGGTGCGCACCTCGCGTGCACCTTCGGCGGGGTTGCGCGCCCTGGTGGGCACCATGGTGCGCACCAAGGAGCGCTCCGAAGTGTGCTCCAAGGTGCGGCGTGCACGAAGTCGGAGCCCGGTTTGCCCCGGGTGCGCACCTCGCGTGCACCTTCGCCGCGGTGGGCACCATGGCGTGCACGAAGTCGGAGCCCGGTTTGCCCCGGGTGCGCACCTCGCGTGCACCTTCGCCGGGGTGGGCACCTCGGCTGGGTTGCGCGCCCTGGTGCGCACCAAGGAGCGCTCCGAAGTGTGCTCCAAGGTGCGGCGTGCACGAAGTCGGAGCCCGGTTTGCCCCGGGTGCGCACCTCGCGTGCACCTTCGCCAGGGTGGGCACCTCGGTGCGCACACCTTCTCAATGTTTTCTTGCCTTTTCTGGAAATTGGTGAAGGCAGCGCATCAAAGGTGCGCACCTCGGTGTGCTCCGAGGTGCGAACCCGAGAGCGCTCCGAGGTGCCCACGAAGTCGAAAGTCGGGTTAATTGCATTGTTTTCCCCGGGTGCGCTCCGAGGTGCGCAACATCGGCGCACACCAAGGAGGGCTCCGAAGTGTGCTCCAAGGTGCGCACGATGGCGTGCACCTCTGGTGCGCACGATTCGGAGCTCGGTTTGACCGGGGTGCGCACACCTTGGCTGGGTTGCGCACCTTTTGTGCGCTCCAAGGTGCGCACGAAGTCGGAGCTCGGTTTGCCCCGGGTGCGCACCTTCGCCAGGGTGCGCACCTTGATGCGCACGCCTTGGCTGGGCTGCGCACCTTGGTGGGCGCCATGGTGCGCACCTTTCGTGCGCTCCAAGGTGCGCACGAAGTCGGAGCTCGGTTTGCCCCGGGTGCGCACCTTGGTGGGCGCCATGGTGCACTCCGAGGTGCCCAAGATTGGTGCGCACCAAGGAGCGCTCCGAAGTGCGCTCCAAGGTGCGCGCGAAGTCGAAAGTTGGGTTAATTGTCCGGTTTGCCTCGGGTGCGCACCTTGCGTGCACCTTCGCCAGGGTGGGCGCCTTGGTGCGCACACCTTGGCTGGGCTGCGCACACCTTGGCACCCGCGTTTCCTTCATTTTAAATTTTTTTTTTTTACAATCTCTCAAGTGGGAAATTCTATAATCTCAACTTTTTTTGCCTTTTCAGGAAACTTTTGAATGGAGCGCATCATTGGTGCGCTCCGAAGTGTGCTCCAAAGCTCTCTCCAGCTGCGTGCACCTGCCCCGGCCGCGCACCCGGCCCCGCCCAGCTTCGCTCACCTGTCCCGGGCGTCTGGTGCGGAACCTTAGAGTAAGAAACATCACCGTGCACCTTGGCCAACGTGCGCGACTCGACCGAGCGCGCACTGGCCGAGGTGCACACCGATTTCACCTGGGTGCGCGCGCAGCACCTCGGGCGCACCGGGGTGCGCGCACAACGCCCGGGTTGCACCGTGGCCTGTGTGCTCGGGGCGCCTCGGGTGCGCGCTCGGTGTCGCCCCCGCGCGCGCGGTAGTGCGGGCAGCGCACCCCGGCCCGGCCCGGCCCCGACGAGAACGCAAACGGGCAAAAGGTTTATTCAAATAGCATTGCGACGCCCGGCGAAAAACTAAAAAAGGGTGCAACACCGGGACTTCCCGGGAGGTCACCCATCCCAGTACTACTCCGGCCCAAGCGCGCTTAACTGCGGAGTTCTGATGGGATCCGGTGCACTAACGCTGGTATGATCGCACCCGTTATGAGCTTGTCGCAGTGTGTACTTAGCAAACCGCGACCCACGTGCGAATCCACCCCGGCCACCCACCCCCGTCGAGGTGCACACCCTCCCTCGCGAAGTGCGCCCCGTTCGCCAAGTGTGAGCCCTGCCCGGGTGCGCGCACCTTGCTAGGGCGTCGGGTGTGCACCCGGCCCGGCCTACGTGCGTGCACCTGGAGGGGGCGTCGTGTGCGTGCAGTGTCCCGTCTGCAACGCGGTGCCCACACACCACCTCGGGCGCAACGACCTGCGCTCACATGTGGGCCGAGTGCACCTTGGTGCATGTTCGGGGCGCCTCGGGTGCACGCTCGATCTTGCCCCGGTGCACCAAGGCGCTCGGTTTGCCCCGGGTGCGCACTTGGTGCAAGGTGGGCACCCAAAATAGGGATCAAGCACCAAAACACAAGTTTCGGGATGCAAAATGGGACCCAAGGACCACAAATGCGTTCCAAGACCCATGATGGGTCCACGAGAACAAAAATGTGTTCCGAGACTTAATAAACAAATATTGGGTTTTAGGAGAAGAAACATGCTCTGATGCCCAAAACGAGAATCGACCCCGAAAAGGCCACAGGCCAAAAGTGGGATGCGAGACAAAAAAAAATGGGACCCGAGGACCAAAATTGGGTTCCCAGGTCGAAGACAGGGCAACCGGACAAGAAACGACCTCTAAGGCTCGAAATGAGTCCCGACGACTAAAACTTGACAAGAAGCACCCATCAGGCACCCAACTCGACACCCATGGGATGCCGACCCACCCGGGCTTCCACCTAGCACACCTTGGCACCCACCCACCCTCGCACCCAACCTCGCACCCAACTTAGCACCTTTGAACCCACATTGGCACTCACCCTGACCCTGGCACCTTGGAACCCACATTGGCACTCACCTTGACCCTGGCACCCACCTTTGCACTCACCTTGGGACCCACCCTGGCTCCCACCTCGGCACCCACCCAGACACCCACCTTGGTTCCTTGGCACCCACCTTGGATCCTTGGCACCCACCCCGACACCCACCTTGGCACGCAACTTGGCTACTTGCCACCCACCTTGGCTCCTTGACGCCCACCCCGACAACCACCCCGTGACCTACCCTGGCTAGGGTTGGTGCACACCCACCCTGGTGCCCACCTTGGCACCCACCCTATGACCCACCTTGGCACGCACCTTAGTACCCACCCCGTTACCCACCCTAGGACCCACCCCGTGACCCACCTTGGCCAGGGTGGGTGCACCCACCCTGGTGCCCACCTTGGCACCCACCCATCCTAGCACCCAGCCTGTGACCGGGCTTGGAACCCAACCTTGCACCCGCACCCGTCTTGGCCAGTGTGGGTGCGCACCCATCCTGGCACCCACGTTGTGACACACCCTTTAACCCACGCACCCTAGCACCCACGTTGGCACCCACCTTGGAACCCAACCTAGCAACTTGGCACCCACCCCGTGACCCACCTTGGCATCCACCATAGCAGTCGCCGACTTGGCACCCACCTCGGCACCCACCTTGACACTTGTGGACCCACCTTGCCACTCACCCTAGCATCGACCCATCCTAGCACCCACCCTGGCACCTTTGCACCCTAGCACTCACCCATCCTAGCACCTAACCTGTGACCCACCTTGACACTCACCCTCGCACCCACCTTGGAACCCAACCTAGCACCCACCCACCCTGACACCAACCCTAGCACCTACCCACCCTTGCACCCACCCTGTGACCCATCTTGGCACCCACCCATCCTACCACTCAACCTATCACCCACCTTCTCACCCACCTTGGCATCCACCTTAGCACCCACCCACACTGGCACCTTGGCACCCACCTCGGGCAAGGTGGGTGCACACCCACCCTGGCACCCAATTTAGAACCCACCGAGCATGTTACCCACCTTGGCACCCACATTGCAGCCCACCCTAGTACCCACCCTATGACCCACATTGGCATCCACACCCTAGCACCCAGGCACCTCGACACCCGCCTTGACACCCACCCTAGCACTGAACCTGTGACCCACCTTGGAACTCACCCTAGAACCCACCCACCCTGTGAACCACCTTGGCATCCACCTTAGCACCCACCCACCTTGGCACCCACTCTAGCACTCACCCATCCTAACACCCAACTTGTTACCCACCTTGGCACCCGCCCTCGCGTCCACCTTGAAACCCACCCTAGCACCCACCCACGCAGGAGCCCACCTTGGCACCCAACCTAACACCCACGCATCCTGGCACCCAACTTGTGACCCACCTTGGAACCCACCCTAGTACCCACCTTTGAACCCACTATATCACCAACCCACCTTGGCACCCACCCTATGACCCTCTTTGGAATCCACCCTAGCACGCACCCACCCTGGCACCCACCATGGAGCGCACCCTAGCACCCACCCACCTCGGCACGCACCTCAACACCCACCTTGGTGTGCGCACTGCGCCAACCTCTCAAAGACCCTATGTGGTGCGCTCCAAAGTGTACACCTTTGGTGCGCTCCAAGGTGCGCACCTTTGGTGCACACCGAGGTGCACACCAAAGTGTGCACCGAGGTGAGCACCAAAGTGCACTCCAGGGTGCACACCAAGGCGTGCACCTTTGGTGCGGTCAATGCAAACGAATTCGGAAGTTGGGGTCGATGTCCTAATCGCTGCTGCAGACTACACGTATGAGAATCGGACAAATAGCTTTATATAGGGGAGGTGTTGCGTTTGATGGGTCGACTCCCCTGGTTGTGTGCACTGCACCAACTTCAAAGACCCTGTCTTGTTTAAGAAGTCAAAAGTTGGGGTGGATGTCCTAATCATTGCTGCAGTCTACGCATGTATGAGAATCAGACAAATAGCTTATATAGGGGAGGTGTTGCATTCGGTGGGTTGACTCCCCTGGTTGTGCGCACTGCGCCAACCTCAAAGACCCCGCATAGCAGAAGAAGTCGGAAGTCGGATTTTGGTGAGCACCAAGGCGTGCACCTTTGGTGCGGTCAACGCAGACGAATTCAGAAGTTGGGGTGGATGTCCTAATCGTTGTTGCAGGCTACACATGTATGAGAATCAGACAAATAGCTTATATAGGGGAGGTGTTGGGTTTGATGGGTCAACTCCCTTGGTTGTGCGCATTACGCCAACCTCAAAGACCTTGTTTTCGTTAAGAAGTCAAAAGTTGGGGTCAATGTCCTAATGGCTCCTGCAGGCTACACATGTATGAGAATCGGACAAATAGCTTATATAGGGGAGGTGTTGGGTTTGATGGGTCGACTCCCCTGGTTGTGCGCATTACGTCAACCTCAAAGACCTTGTTTTCGTTAAGAAGTCAAAAGTTGGGGTCGATGTCCTAATTGCTCCTGTAGACTACACATGTATGAGAATCAGACAAATAGCTTATATAGGGGAGGTGTTGGGTTTGATGGGTTGACTCCCCTAGTTGTTCGCATTACACCAACCTCAAAGACCTTGTTTTCGTTTAGAAGCCGAAAGTTGGGGTCGATGTCCTAATTGCTCCTGCAGGCTACGCATGTATGAGAATCAGACAAATAGCTTATATAGGGGAGGTGTTGGGTTTGATGGGTCGACTCCCCTGGTTGTGCGCATTGCGCCAACCTCAAAGACCCTGCATTGCGGATGAAGTCGAAAGTCAGAGTTTGGTGTGCTACAAGGTGTGGTCGAAGGTGCTCACCTAGGTGTGCACCTTTGGAGCGCAGGAAAAGTGCCCTCCAAAAGTGCGCACCTTTGGAGTGCACAAAAGTGCCCTCCAAAAGTGCGCACCTTTGGAGCGCAGAAAAGTGCCCTCCAAAAAGTGCCCTCCAAAAGTGCGCACCTTTGGAGCGCAGAAAAGTGCCCTCCAAAAAGTGCCCTCCAAAAGTGCGCACCTTTGGAGCGCAGAAAAGTGCCCTCCAAAAAGTGCCCTCCAAAAGTGCGCACCTTTGGAGCGCAGAAAAGTGCCCTCCAAAAAGTGCCCTCCAAAAGTGCGCACCTTTGGAGCGCAGAAAAGTGCCCTCCAAAAAGTGCCCTCCAAAAGTGCGCACCTTTGGAGCGCAGAAAAGTGCCCTCCAAAAAGTGCCCTCCAAAAGTGCGCACCTTTGGAGCGCAGAAAAGTGCCCTCCAAAAAGTGCCCTCCAAAAGTGCGCACCTTTGGAGCGCAGAAAAGTGCCCTCCAAAAAGTGCCCTCCAAAAGTGCGCACCTTTGGAGCGCAGAAAAGTGCCCTCCAAAAAGTGCCCTCCAAAAGTGCGCACCTTTGGAGCGCAGAAAAGTGCCCTCCAAAAGTGCGCACCTTTGGAGCGCACAAAAGTGCCCTCCAAAAGTGCGCACTTTTGGTGCGCACCAAGGCGCTGGTTCGGTCGTTGCAGGCGAGTTCGGAAGTTGGGGTCGATGTCCTGAGCGGAGGTGCAAACTACACAGGTGTCGGAATCGGACAAATAGCTTATATAGGGGAGGTGTATGCTTCGATGGGTCGACTCCCCAGGTTGAGCGCACCGCGCCAACCTCAAAGACCCTACGGTATGGATGAAGTCGGAAGTTGGGTCCGATGACCGATTCGATTAGTAGGTATGCTCATGAGGTCGGAATTTGGGTCCGATGACCTGCCATGTGCAGGAAGGCGAATGTTGGCACTGTGCGTTGCAAGGTGCACACCAAGGCGCTGGTGCGGTCTTTTTAGTCGAGTTCGGAAGTTGGGGTCGATGTCCTGATCGGAGGTGCAAGCTACACAGGTGTGGGAATCGGACAAATAGCTTATATAGGGGAGGTGTATGCTTCGTTGGGTCGACTCCCCGGGTTGAGCGCACCGCGCCAACCTCAAAGACCCTACGGTATGGATGAAGTCGGAAGTTGGGTCCGATGACCGATTCGATATGTAGGCATACTCGCGAGGTCGGAATTTGGGTCCGATGACCTGCCACGTGCAGGAAGGCGAATGTTGGCACTGTGCGTTGCAAGGTGCGCACCAAGGCGCTGGTTCGGTCGTTGGAGGCGAGTTCGGAAGTTGGGGTCGATGTCTTGATCGGAGGTGCAAACTACACAGGTGTGGGAATCGGACAAATAGCTTATATAGGGGAGGTGTATGCTTCGTTGGGTCGACTCCCCGGGTTGAGCGCACCGCGCCAACCTCAAAGACCCTACGGTATGGATGAAGTCGGAAGTTGGGTCCGATGACCGATTCGATATGTAGGCATACTCGCGAGGTCAGAATTTGGGTCCGATGACCTGCCATGTGCAGGAAGGCGAATGTTGGGACTGTGCGTCGCAAGGTGCGCACCAAGGCGCTGGTGCCGTCGTTGCAGTCGAGTTCGGAAGTTGGGGTCGATGTCCTGGTCAGAGGTGCAAACTACACAGGTGTGGGAATCGGACAAATAGCTTATATAGGGGAGGTGTATGCTTCGATGGGTCGACTCCCTGGGTTGAGCGCACCGCGCCAACCTCAAAGACCCTACAGTATGGATGAAGTCGGAAGTTGGGTCCGATGACCGATTCGATACGTAGGCATATTGGCGAGGTCTGAATTTGTGTCCGATGACCTGCCATGCGCAGGAAGGCGGAATTTGGGTCCGATGACCGAGTTGATGGCGTGCCATGCGCAGAAAGGCGGAATTTGGGTCCGATGACCGAGTTGATGTTGATGGCCCGCCATGCACAGGAAGGCGGAATTTGGGTCCGATGACCGATTTGAAGGCGTGCCATACGCAAAAAGGCGGAGTTTGGGTCCGATGACCGAGTTGATATTGATGGCCCGCCATGCGCAGGAAGGCGGAATTTGGGTCCGATGACCTGACATACGCATGGAGTCCGACTCGGGGGCCGATGTTCGATTCGATGACTTGCATTGTGGGTAAAGTCGGAAGTTGTGGTCTTTGACCCGATTCGATGACCAGACTTCGGCTGCTTGAGAATCGGACAAATAACTTATATAGGGGAGGTAGTGTTCTCGAGCATCCTCCCCCCGTGCCCGTTTATGTCGATTGATGCTGGTGCTCGACTGGTTGGAGCGCTCGGATGCAAAAATCTTGCACCAGGATTTATCGATTGTGATGGACACGGCAAGTCTCCTGATTGCTATGCAGGAGCTCATCGTGAATCTCTATGCGGCCTTGGTATGGACTCGACCTGCGGAATGGTTCGGCAATGGTAGTCGCTCCAACACGTCCTTGCAATGGCCACAGAGGTGATTCGACTAGAGCTCCAGTCTAGCTTTTGGGTTGCTTGGCGGACTGGTATAGCCGCGATCGAGTTCCGGCCATGAACGTTTTAGATAGCTCTTGGGCTTTCTGGGACGGAAGTCGGAAGTTTGGGCTGTTGTCCGATTTGATGACCATTCTTCGGATGTGTGAGAATCGGACAAATAACTTATATAGGGGACTGTGTTGTCTCACGCAGCCCCCTCCGTGCCCCTCTATCTCGACCGATGTTGGTGCTTGAAAGGGTTGGGATCGCTCGGATTTATAAACGTGCACCACCATTTGTCGAGTGTGAGGGACGCGGCAGGTCTCCTAAATGCTATGCGGGCGCTCTCTGAGAATCTCTATCCGGCCTCGACACAGACTAGTCTTGCTGAATGGTTTGGCACTGGTAGTCGATCCAACACGTCGTTGTTGTGGCCGCCTAGGCGATTCGATTCGAGCCCCCGTCTAGCTTTTGGGTTGCTTGGCGGATTTTGCCCTATCCGCAAGTGAGCTCGGTCCCTAAACGTTCGAGAAACCCGATTGCTATGCGCCGACTCTCTTTCTTGCGAGCCTCCATCTAGCTTTTGGGTCTCTACGGAACGGAAGTCGGAATCTGGGACCGTTGTTTGATTCGACGAGGCAGACTACGGTTGTGCGAGAATCGGACAAATAACTTATATAGGGGAGGTGTTGACTGGAGCATTCTCCCCCGTGCCCCTCTAACTCGACCAATGCTGGCGCTCGAACGGTGGTAGCGCTCGGATTTTCATTGAGCGCCAGCATTGGTCGATTTAGAGGGGCATGCGAGATTCCCGAATGCTATGCGAGGGCTCTAACGGAAATGTCTATTGGTTTCGGTATGGATGCAATTGCGAGTGGTTCGGCAAAGGTAGTCGTTCCGATGCGTCCATGTCGTGGCCAAATCAATAATTCGATTTGAGCCCTCGTATAGCATTTGGGTCTCTCGATGTGATTCCGCATTCCAGTCCCTTTGGGCACTGCTTGAGCCGCATCCCAGGGGGTTCCCTTCCCAATAATCTGCCTCGCAACCCGATTGCTATGCGGTGAGGCTCCTCGGCCGCCTCGGAACTATCTGTGTATCAGACGCATCGCGGGATAAGGGGTTGGCAACGGTAGTCGCCCCAAGCGCGTCCGATGCTTGGACCATTCCGAGGCGGCCCTGAAGCCTCTTCCGTCTAGCCGTTGGGTCCTTCTCGCCGCATCCCTCGCCTCGCACCCCGATTGCTATGCGGTGAGGCTCCTCGGCCGCCTCGGAACTATCTGTGTATCGGACGCGTCGCGGGATAAGGGGTTGTCACTGGTAGTCGCCCCAAGCGCGTCCGATGCTTGGACCATTCCGAGGCGGCCCTGAAGCCTCTTCCGTCTAGCCGTTGGGTCCTTCTCGCCGCATCCCTCGCCTCGCACCCCGATTGCTATGCGGTGAGGCTCCTCGGCCGCCTCGGAACTATCTGTGTATCGGACGCGTCGCGGGATAAGGGGTTGTCATTGGTAGTCGCCCCAAGCGCGTCCGATGCTTGGACCATTCCGAGGCGGCCCTGAAGCCTCTTCCGTCTAGCCGTTGGGTCCTTCTCGCCGCATCCCTCGCCTCGCACCCCGATTGCTATGCGGTGAGGCTCCTCGGCCGCCTCGGAACTATCTGTGTATCGGACGCGTCGCGGGATAAGGGGTTGTCACTGGTAGTCGCCCCAAGCGCGTCCGATGCTTGGACCATTCCGAGGCGGCCCTGAAGCCTCTTCCGTCTAGCCGTTGGGTCCTTCTCGCCGCATCCCTCGCCTCGCACCCCGATTGCTATGCGGTGAGGCTCCTCGGCCGCCTCGGAACTATCTGTGTATCGGACGCGTCGCGGGATAAGGGGTTGTCACTGGTAGTCGCCCCAAGCGCGTTCGATGCTTGGACCATTCCGAGGCGGCCCTGAAGCCTCTTCCGTCTAGCCGTTGGGTCCTTCTTGCCGCATCCCTCGCCTCGCACCCCGATTGCTATGCGGTGAGGCTCCTCGGCCGCCTTGGAACTATCTGTGTATCGGACGCGTCGCGGGATAAGGGGTTGTCACTGGTAGTCGCCCCAAGCGCGTCCGATGCTTGGACCATTCCGAGGCGGACCCGAAGCCTCTTCCGTCTAGCCGTTGGGTCCTTCTCGCCGCATCCTTCGCCTCGCACCCCGATTGCTATGCGGTGAGGCTCCTCGGCCGCCTCGGAACTATCTGTGTATCGGACGCGTCGCGGGATAAGGGGTTGTCACTGGTAGTCGCCCCAAGCGCGTCCGATGCTTGGACCATTCCGAGGCGGACCCGAAGCCTCTTCCGTCTAGCCGTTGGGTCCTTCTCGCCGCATCCCTCGCCTCGCACCCCGATTGCTATGCGGTGAGGCTCCTCGGCCGCCTTGGAACTATCTGTGTATCGGACGCGTCGCGGGATAAGGGGTTGTCACTGGTAGTCGCCCCAAGCGCGTCCGATGCTTGGACCATTCCGAGGCGGACCCGAAGCCTCTTCCGTCTAGCCGTTGGGTCCTTCTCGCCGCATCCCTCGCCTCGCACCCCGATTGCTATGCGGTGAGGCTCCTCGGCCGCCTTGGAACTATCTGTGTATCGGACGCGTCGCGGGATAAGGGGTTGTCACTGGTAGTCGCCCCAAGCGCGTCCGATGCTTGGACCATTCCGAGGCGGACCCGAAGCCTCTTCCGTCTAGCCGTTGGGTCCTTCTCGCCGCATCCCTCGCCTCGCACCCCGATTGCTATGCGGTGAGGCTCCTCGGCCGCCTTGGAACTATCTGTGTATCGGACGCATCGCGGGATAAGGGGTTGTCACTGGTAGTCGCCCCAAGCGCGTCCGATGCTTGGACCATTCCGAGGCGGCCCCGAAGCCTCTTCCGTCTAGCCGTTGGGTCCTTCTCGCCGCATCCCTCGCCTCGCACCCCGATTGCTATGCGGTGAGGCTCCTCGGCCGCCTCGGAACTATCTGTGTATCGGACGCGTCGCGGGATAAGGGGTTGTCACTGGTAGTCGCCCCAAGCGCGTCCGATGCTTGGACCATTCCGAGGCGGCCCCGAAGCCTCTTCCGTGTAGCCGTTGGGTCCTTCTCGCCGCATCCCTCGCCTCGCACCCCGATTGCTATGCGGTGAGGCTCCTCGGCCGCCTTGGAACTATCTGTGTATCGGACGCGTCGCGGGATAAGGGGTTGTCACTGGTAGTCGCCCCAAGCGCGTCCGATGCTTGGACCATTCCGAGGCGGACCTGAAGCCTCTTCCCTCTAGCCGTTGGGGCTTTCTCGCCGCATCCCTCGCCTCGCACCCTGATTGCTATGCTGTGAGGCTCCTCGGCCGCCTTGGAACTATCTGTGTATCGGACGCATCGCGGGATAAGGGGTTGGCAGTGGTAGTCGCCCCAAGCGCATCCGATGCTTGGACCATTCCGAGGCGGCCCTGCAGCCTCTTCCGTCTAGCCGTTGGGGCCATCTCGCCGCATCCCCCACCTCGCACCACGATTGCTATGCGGTGAGGCTCCTTGGCCGCCTCGGAACTATCTGTGTATCAGACGCATCGCGGGATAAGGGGTTGTCACTGGTAGTCGCCCCAAGCGCGTCCGATGCTTGGACTATTCCGAGGCGGCCCTGCAGCCTCTTCCGTCTAGCCGTTGGGGCCATCTTGCCGCATCCCCCACCTCCTCGGCCACCTCGGAACTATCTGTGTATCGGACGCATCGCGGGATAAGGGGTTGGCAGTGGTAGTCGCCCCAAGCGCGTCCGATGCTTGGACTATTCCGAGGCAGCCCTGCAGCCTCTTCCGTCTAGCCTTTGGGGCCATCTCGCCGCATCCCTCGCCTCGCACCCCGATTGCTATGCGGTGAGGCTCCTCGGCCGCCTGGGAACTATCTTCGTATCGGACGCATCGCGGGATAAGGGGTTGTCACTGGTAGTCGCCCCAAGCGCGTCCGATGCTTGGACTATTCCGAGGCGGCCCTGTGGCCTCTTCCGTCTAGCCGTTGGGGCCATCTCGCCGCATCCCCCACCTCGCACCCCGATTGCTATGCGGTGAGGCTCTTCGGCCGCCTTGGAACTATCTTCGTATCGGACGCATCGCGGGATAAGGGGTTGTCACTGGTAGTGGCCCCAAGCGCGTCCGATGTTTGGACTATTCCGAGGCGGCCCTGCAGCCTCTTCCGTCTAGCCGTTGGGGCCATCTCGCCGCATCCCCCACCTCGCACCCCGATTGCTATGCGGTGAGGCTCCTCGGCCGCCTTGGAACTATCTTCGTATCGGACGCATCGCGGGATAAGGGGTTGTCACTGGTAGTCGCCCCAAGCGCGTCCGATGCTTGGACTATTCCGACGCGGCCCTGTGGCCTCTTCCGTCTAGCCGTTGGGGCCATCTCGCCGCATCCCCCACCTCGCACCCCGATTGCTATGCGGTGAGGCTCCTCGGCCGCCTTGGAACCATCTTCGTATCGGACGCATCGCGGGATAGGGGGCTGTCACTGGTAGTCGCCCCTAGCGTGTCCGATGCTTGGACCATTCCTAGGCGGCCCTGAAGCCTCTTCCGTCTAGCCGTTGGGGCCTTCCCGCCCCATCCCTCGCCTCGCACCCCCGATTGCTATGCGGTGAGGCTCCTCGGCCGCCTTGGAACCATCTGTGTATCGGACGCATCGCGGGATAAGGGGTTGGCACTGGCAGTCGCCCCAAGCGCGTCCGATGCTTGGACCATTCCGAGGTGGCCCTGAAGCCTCTTCCGTCTAGCCGTTGGGGCCTTCCCGCCCCATCCCTCGCCTCGCACCCCGATTGATATGCGGTGAGGCTCCTCGGCCGCCTTGGAACTATCTGTGTATCGGACGCATCGCGGGATAAGGGGTTGGCACTGGTAGTCGTCCCAATCGCATCCGATGCTTGGACCATTCCGAGGCGGCCCTGCAGCCTCTTCCGTTTAGCCGTCGGGGCCTTCCCGCCGCATCCCT
>NW_026728848.1:730000-747500 GCF_030272615.1 Cryptomeria japonica | reverse complement strand
AACTGGGGATTTCTGGGTAGGGGCTTCGGGTGCGCATTACATTTTTGCCCAAGCGTCCAGTGGGGTTTCTGGTGCGCTCCGAAGTGGGGTTATTGGAGCGGCCCCTCTTTTTTTGTCCGAGCGTTTGGTGGGGTTTCTCGCATTGGGGCTTCCCAGGCCCGGTTGTTGGGTGCGCACCCACCCTGGCGTGCACGAAATCGGAAGTTGGGTTAATTGCCCGGTTTGCCTCGGGTGCGCACCTTCGCCAGGGCGGGCTCAAGATGGCACCCGCGTTCCGTTTTTTTCACTATCTTTCAAAACGGAAATTTTAAAATCTCGTTTTTTTTTGTTTTTTTTTGCCTTTTCTGGAAATTAGTGAAGGCAGCGCATCAAAGGTGCGCAATGCTGGTGCGAACCCGGGAGCGCTCCGATGTGTGCTCCAAGGTGCGGCGTGCACGAAGTCCGAGCCCGGTTTGCCCCGGGTGCGCACCTCGCGTGCACCTTCGCCGGGGTGAGCACCTTGGTGTGCAGACCTTGGTTGGGTTGCGCGCCCTGGTGCGCACCAAGGAGCGCTCTGAAGTGTGCTCCAAGGTGCGGCGTGCACGAAGTCGGAGCCCGGTTTGCCCCGGGTGTGCACCTCGGGTGCGCACCTCGCGTGCACCTTCGCTGCGGTGGGCACCTTGGCTGGGTTGCGCGCCTTGGTGGGCACCATGCAGTGCACGAAGTCGGAGCCCGGATTGCCCCGGGCGCGCACCTCCGCCAGGGTGGGCACCTTGGTGCGCACAACTTGCCTGGGCTGCGCACCAGGAAGGGCTCAAGATGGCACCCGCGTTCCGTTTTTTTCACTATCTTTCAGAACGGAAATTTTAAAATCTCGTTTTTTTTTGCCTTTTCTGGAAATTAGTGAAGGCAGCGCATCAAAGGTGCGCAACGCTGGTGCGAACCTGGGAGCGCTCCGATGTGTGCTCCAAGGTGCGGCGTGCACGAAGTCGGACCCCGGTTTGCCCCGGGTGCGCACACCTTGGCTGGGTTGCGCGCCCTGGTGGGCACCATGGTGCGCACCAAGGAGCGCTCCGAAGTGTGCTCCAAGGTGCGGCGTGCACGAAGTCGGAGCCCGGTTTGCCCCGGGTGCGCACCTCGCGTGCACCTTCGCCGCGGTGGGCACCATGGCGTGCACGAAGTCGGAGCCCGGTTTGCCCCGGGTGCGCACCTCGCGTGCACCTTCGCCGGGGTGGGCACCTTGGTGTGCAGACCTTGGCTGGGTTGCGCGCCCTGGTGGGCACCATGGTGCGCACCAAGGAGCGCTCCGAAGTGTGCTCCAAGGTGCGGCCTGCACGAAGTCGGAGCCCGGTTTGCCCCGGGTGTGCACCTCGGGTGGGCACCTTGGTGCGCATGCCTTGCCTGGGCTGCGCACCAGGGCGGGCTCAAGATGGCACCCGCGTTCCTTTTTTTTCACTATCTTTCAAAACGGAAATTTTAAAATCTCATTTTTGTTTGCCTTTTTCTGGAAATTAGTGAAGGCAGCGCATCAAAGGTGCGCACCTCGCTGCCCACCACGGTGCGCAACGCCGGTGGGCACCCGGGAGTGCTTCGAAGTGTGCTCCAAGGTGCTGCGTGCACGTTGTCGGAGCCCGGTTTGCCCCGGGTGCGCACCTCGCGTGCACCTTCGTCGGGGTGGGCACCTTGGCTGGGTTTGCCCCGGCTGCGCTCCGAAGCGGGGTTATTGGAGCGCCGCCTCTTTTTTTGTCGGAGCGTTTGGTGGGGTTTCTCGCATTGGCTCTTCCGAGGCCCGGTTGCCACCCTGGCGCGCACGAAGTCGGAAGTAGGGTTAATTGCCCGGGTGCGCACCTTTGCCAGGGTGGGCACCTTACCTGGGCTGCGCACCAGGGCGGGCTCAAGATGGCACGCGCGTTCCGTTTTTTTCACTATCTTTCAAAACGGAAATTTTAAAATCTCCTTTTTTTTTTGCCTTTTCTGGAAATTAGTGAAGGCAGCGCATCAAAGGTGCGCACCTCGCTGCCCACCTTGGTGTGCTCTGAGGTGCGCACCCGGGAGCGCTACGAAGTGTGCTCCAAGGTGCGGCGTGCACGTTGTCGGAGCCCGGTTTGCCCCGGGTGCGCACCTCGCCTGCACCTTGGCCGGGGTGGGCACCTTGGCTGGGTTTGCCCAGGGTGCGCTCCGAAGCGGGGTTACTGGAGCGCCCCCTCTTTTTTTGTCAGAGCGTTTGGTGGGGTTTCTCGCATTGGCTCTTCCCAGGCCCGGTTGTTGGGTGCGCTCCCACCCTGGCGCGCGCGAAGTTGGAAGTTGGGTTAATTGCCCGGGCGCGCACCTTCGCCAGGGTGGGCACCTTGGTGCGCACACCTTGGCTGGGCTGCGCACCAGGGCGGGCTCAAGATGGCACCAGCATTCCCTTTTTCTCACTATCTTTCAAAACGGAAATTTTAAAATCTCGTTTTTTTTTTGCCTTTTATGGAAATTAGTGAAGGCATCGCATCAAAGGTGCGCACCTCGCTGCCCACCTTGGTGTGCTCCGAGGTGCCCACCACGGTGCGCAACGCCGGTGCGAACCCGGGAGCGCCCCGATGTGTGCTCCAAGGTGCGGCGTGCACGAAGTCGGACCCCGGTTTGCCCCGGGTGCGCACCTCGCGTGCACCTTGGTGCGCACACCTTGGCTGGGTTGCGCGGCCTGGTGGGCACCATGGTGCGCACCAAGGAGCGCTCCGAAGTGTGCTCCAAGGTGCGGCGTGCACGAAGTCGGAGCCCGGTTTGCCCCGGGTACGCACCTCGCGTGCACCTTCGCCGGGGTGGGCACCTCGGCTGGGTTGCGCGCCCTGGTGCGCACCAAGGAGCGCTCCGAAGTGTGCTCCAAGGTGCGGCGTGCACGAAGTCGGAGCCCGGTTTGCCCCGGGTGCGCACCTTCGCCGCGGTGCGCACCATGGCGTGCACGAAGTCGGAGCCCGGTTTGCCCCGGGTGCGCACCTCGCGTGCACCTTCGGCGGGGTTGCGCGCCCTGGTGGGCACCATGGTGCGCACCAAGGAGCGCTCCGAAGTGTGCTCCAAGGTGCGGCGTGCACGAAGTCGGAGCCCGGTTTGCCCCGGGTGCGCACCTCGCGTGCACCTTCGGCGGGGTTGCGCGCCCTGGTGGGCACCATGGTGCGCACCAAGGAGCGCTCCGAAGTGTGCTCCAAGGTGCGGCGTGCACGAAGTCGGAGCCCGGTTTGCCCCGGGTGCGCACCTCGCGTGCACCTTCGCCGCGGTGGGCACCATGGCGTGCACGAAGTCGGAGCCCGGTTTGCCCCGGGTGCGCACCTCGCGTGCACCTTCGCCGGGGTGGGCACCTCGGCTGGGTTGCGCGCCCTGGTGCGCACCAAGGAGCGCTCCGAAGTGTGCTCCAAGGTGCGGCGTGCACGAAGTCGGAGCCCGGTTTGCCCCGGGTGCGCACCTCGCGTGCACCTTCGCCAGGGTGGGCACCTCGGTGCGCACACCTTCTCAATGTTTTCTTGCCTTTTCTGGAAATTGGTGAAGGCAGCGCATCAAAGGTGCGCACCTCGGTGTGCTCCGAGGTGCGAACCCGAGAGCGCTCCGAGGTGCCCACGAAGTCGAAAGTCGGGTTAATTGCATTGTTTTCCCCGGGTGCGCTCCGAGGTGCGCAACATCGGCGCGCACCAAGGAGGGCTCCGAAGTGTGCTCCAAGGTGCGCACGATGGCGTGCACCTCTGGTGCGCACGATTCGGAGCTCGGTTTGACCGGGGTGCGCACACCTTGGCTGGGTTGCGCACCTTTTGTGCGCTCCAAGGTGCGCACGAAGTCGGAGCTCGGTTTGCCCCGGGTGCGCACCTTCGCCAGGGTGCGCACCTTGATGCGCACGCCTTGGCTGGGCTGCGCACCTTGGTGGGCGCCATGGTGCGCACCTTTCGTGCGCTCCAAGGTGCGCACGAAGTCGGAGCTCGGTTTGCCCCGGGTGCGCACCTTGGTGGGCGCCATGGTGCACTCCGAGGTGCCCAAGATTGGTGCGCACCAAGGAGCGCTCCGAAGTGCGCTCCAAGGTGCGCGCGAAGTCGAAAGTTGGGTTAATTGTCCGGTTTGCCTCGGGTGCGCACCTTGCGTGCACCTTCGCCAGGGTGGGCGCCTTGGTGCGCACACCTTGGCTGGGCTGCGCACACCTTGGCACCCGCGTTTCCTTCATTTTAAATTTTTTTTTTTTACAATCTCTCAAGTGGGAAATTCTATAATCTCAACTTTTTTTGCCTTTTCAGGAAACTTTTGAATGGAGCGCATCATTGGTGCGCTCCGAAGTGTGCTCCAAAGCTCTCTCCAGCTGCGTGCACCTGCCCCGGCCGCGCACCCGGCCCCGCCCAGCTTCGCTCACCTGTCCCGGGCGTCTGGTGCGGAACCTTAGAGTAAGAAACATCACCGTGCACCTTGGCCAACGTGCGCGACTCGACCGAGCGCGCACTGGCCGAGGTGCACACCGATTTCACCTGGGTGCGCGCGCAGCACCTCGGGCGCACCGGGGTGCGCGCACAACGCCCGGGTTGCACCGTGGCCTGTGTGCTCGGGGCGCCTCGGGTGCGCGCTCGGTGTCGCCCCCGCGCGCGCGGTAGTGCGGGCAGCGCACCCCGGCCCGGCCCGGCCCCGACGAGAACGCAAACGGGCAAAAGGTTTATTCAAATAGCATTGCGACGCCCGGCGAAAAACTAAAAAAGGGTGCAACACCGGGACTTCCCGGGAGGTCACCCATCCCAGTACTACTCCGGCCCAAGCGCGCTTAACTGCGGAGTTCTGATGGGATCCGGTGCACTAACGCTGGTATGATCGCACCCGTTATGAGCTTGTCGCAGTGTGTACTTAGCAAACCGCGACCCACGTGCGAATCCACCCCGGCCACCCACCCCCGTCGAGGTGCACACCCTCCCTCGCGAAGTGCGCCCCGTTCGCCAAGTGTGAGCCCTGCCCGGGTGCGCGCACCTTGCTAGGGCGTCGGGTGTGCACCCGGCCCGGCCTACGTGCGTGCACCTGGAGGGGGCGTCGTGTGCGTGCAGTGTCCCGTCTGCAACGCGGTGCCCACACACCACCTCGGGCGCAACGACCTGCGCTCACATGTGGGCCGAGTGCACCTTGGTGCATGTTCGGGGCGCCTCGGGTGCACGCTCGATCTTGCCCCGGTGCACCAAGGCGCTCGGTTTGCCCCGGGTGCGCACTTGGTGCAAGGTGGGCACCCAAAATAGGGATCAAGCACCAAAACACAAGTTTCGGGATGCAAAATGGGACCCAAGGACCACAAATGCGTTCCAAGACCCATGATGGGTCCACGAGAACAAAAATGTGTTCCGAGACTTAATAAACAAATATTGGGTTTTAGGAGAAGAAACATGCTCTGATGCCCAAAACGAGAATCGACCCCGAAAAGGCCACAGGCCAAAAGTGGGATGCGAGACAAAAAAAAATGGGACCCGAGGACCAAAATTGGGTTCCCAGGTCGAAGACAGGGCAACCGGACAAGAAACGACCTCTAAGGCTCGAAATGAGTCCCGACGACTAAAACTTGACAAGAAGCACCCATCAGGCACCCAACTCGACACCCATGGGATGCCGACCCACCCGGGCTTCCACCTAGCACACCTTGGCACCCACCCACCCTCGCACCCAACCTCGCACCCAACTTAGCACCTTTGAACCCACATTGGCACTCACCCTGACCCTGGCACCTTGGAACCCACATTGGCACTCACCTTGACCCTGGCACCCACCTTTGCACTCACCTTGGGACCCACCCTGGCTCCCACCTCGGCACCCACCCAGACACCCACCTTGGTTCCTTGGCACCCACCTTGGATCCTTGGCACCCACCCCGACACCCACCTTGGCACGCAACTTGGCTACTTGCCACCCACCTTGGCTCCTTGACGCCCACCCCGACAACCACCCCGTGACCTACCCTGGCTAGGGTTGGTGCACACCCACCCTGGTGCCCACCTTGGCACCCACCCTATGACCCACCTTGGCACGCACCTTAGTACCCACCCCGTTACCCACCCTAGGACCCACCCCGTGACCCACCTTGGCCAGGGTGGGTGCACCCACCCTGGTGCCCACCTTGGCACCCACCCATCCTAGCACCCAGCCTGTGACCGGGCTTGGAACCCAACCTTGCACCCGCACCCGTCTTGGCCAGTGTGGGTGCGCACCCATCCTGGCACCCACGTTGTGACACACCCTTTAACCCACGCACCCTAGCACCCACGTTGGCACCCACCTTGGAACCCAACCTAGCAACTTGGCACCCACCCCGTGACCCACCTTGGCATCCACCATAGCAGTCGCCGACTTGGCACCCACCTCGGCACCCACCTTGACACTTGTGGACCCACCTTGCCACTCACCCTAGCATCGACCCATCCTAGCACCCACCCTGGCACCTTTGCACCCTAGCACTCACCCATCCTAGCACCTAACCTGTGACCCACCTTGACACTCACCCTCGCACCCACCTTGGAACCCAACCTAGCACCCACCCACCCTGACACCAACCCTAGCACCTACCCACCCTTGCACCCACCCTGTGACCCATCTTGGCACCCACCCATCCTACCACTCAACCTATCACCCACCTTCTCACCCACCTTGGCATCCACCTTAGCACCCACCCACACTGGCACCTTGGCACCCACCTCGGGCAAGGTGGGTGCACACCCACCCTGGCACCCAATTTAGAACCCACCGAGCATGTTACCCACCTTGGCACCCACATTGCAGCCCACCCTAGTACCCACCCTATGACCCACATTGGCATCCACACCCTAGCACCCAGGCACCTCGACACCCGCCTTGACACCCACCCTAGCACTGAACCTGTGACCCACCTTGGAACTCACCCTAGAACCCACCCACCCTGTGAACCACCTTGGCATCCACCTTAGCACCCACCCACCTTGGCACCCACTCTAGCACTCACCCATCCTAACACCCAACTTGTTACCCACCTTGGCACCCGCCCTCGCGTCCACCTTGAAACCCACCCTAGCACCCACCCACGCAGGAGCCCACCTTGGCACCCAACCTAACACCCACGCATCCTGGCACCCAACTTGTGACCCACCTTGGAACCCACCCTAGTACCCACCTTTGAACCCACTATATCACCAACCCACCTTGGCACCCACCCTATGACCCTCTTTGGAATCCACCCTAGCACGCACCCACCCTGGCACCCACCATGGAGCGCACCCTAGCACCCACCCACCTCGGCACGCACCTCAACACCCACCTTGGTGTGCGCACTGCGCCAACCTCTCAAAGACCCTATGTGGTGCGCTCCAAAGTGTACACCTTTGGTGCGCTCCAAGGTGCGCACCTTTGGTGCACACCGAGGTGCACACCAAAGTGTGCACCGAGGTGAGCACCAAAGTGCACTCCAGGGTGCACACCAAGGCGTGCACCTTTGGTGCGGTCAATGCAAACGAATTCGGAAGTTGGGGTCGATGTCCTAATCGCTGCTGCAGACTACACGTATGAGAATCGGACAAATAGCTTTATATAGGGGAGGTGTTGCGTTTGATGGGTCGACTCCCCTGGTTGTGTGCACTGCACCAACTTCAAAGACCCTGTCTTGTTTAAGAAGTCAAAAGTTGGGGTGGATGTCCTAATCATTGCTGCAGTCTACGCATGTATGAGAATCAGACAAATAGCTTATATAGGGGAGGTGTTGCATTCGGTGGGTTGACTCCCCTGGTTGTGCGCACTGCGCCAACCTCAAAGACCCCGCATAGCAGAAGAAGTCGGAAGTCGGATTTTGGTGAGCACCAAGGCGTGCACCTTTGGTGCGGTCAACGCAGACGAATTCAGAAGTTGGGGTGGATGTCCTAATCGTTGTTGCAGGCTACACATGTATGAGAATCAGACAAATAGCTTATATAGGGGAGGTGTTGGGTTTGATGGGTCAACTCCCTTGGTTGTGCGCATTACGCCAACCTCAAAGACCTTGTTTTCGTTAAGAAGTCAAAAGTTGGGGTCAATGTCCTAATGGCTCCTGCAGGCTACACATGTATGAGAATCGGACAAATAGCTTATATAGGGGAGGTGTTGGGTTTGATGGGTCGACTCCCCTGGTTGTGCGCATTACGTCAACCTCAAAGACCTTGTTTTCGTTAAGAAGTCAAAAGTTGGGGTCGATGTCCTAATTGCTCCTGTAGACTACACATGTATGAGAATCAGACAAATAGCTTATATAGGGGAGGTGTTGGGTTTGATGGGTTGACTCCCCTAGTTGTTCGCATTACACCAACCTCAAAGACCTTGTTTTCGTTTAGAAGCCGAAAGTTGGGGTCGATGTCCTAATTGCTCCTGCAGGCTACGCATGTATGAGAATCAGACAAATAGCTTATATAGGGGAGGTGTTGGGTTTGATGGGTCGACTCCCCTGGTTGTGCGCATTGCGCCAACCTCAAAGACCCTGCATTGCGGATGAAGTCGAAAGTCAGAGTTTGGTGTGCTACAAGGTGTGGTCGAAGGTGCTCACCTAGGTGTGCACCTTTGGAGCGCAGGAAAAGTGCCCTCCAAAAGTGCGCACCTTTGGAGTGCACAAAAGTGCCCTCCAAAAGTGCGCACCTTTGGAGCGCAGAAAAGTGCCCTCCAAAAAGTGCCCTCCAAAAGTGCGCACCTTTGGAGCGCAGAAAAGTGCCCTCCAAAAAGTGCCCTCCAAAAGTGCGCACCTTTGGAGCGCAGAAAAGTGCCCTCCAAAAAGTGCCCTCCAAAAGTGCGCACCTTTGGAGCGCAGAAAAGTGCCCTCCAAAAAGTGCCCTCCAAAAGTGCGCACCTTTGGAGCGCAGAAAAGTGCCCTCCAAAAAGTGCCCTCCAAAAGTGCGCACCTTTGGAGCGCAGAAAAGTGCCCTCCAAAAAGTGCCCTCCAAAAGTGCGCACCTTTGGAGCGCAGAAAAGTGCCCTCCAAAAAGTGCCCTCCAAAAGTGCGCACCTTTGGAGCGCAGAAAAGTGCCCTCCAAAAAGTGCCCTCCAAAAGTGCGCACCTTTGGAGCGCAGAAAAGTGCCCTCCAAAAGTGCGCACCTTTGGAGCGCACAAAAGTGCCCTCCAAAAGTGCGCACTTTTGGTGCGCACCAAGGCGCTGGTTCGGTCGTTGCAGGCGAGTTCGGAAGTTGGGGTCGATGTCCTGAGCGGAGGTGCAAACTACACAGGTGTCGGAATCGGACAAATAGCTTATATAGGGGAGGTGTATGCTTCGATGGGTCGACTCCCCAGGTTGAGCGCACCGCGCCAACCTCAAAGACCCTACGGTATGGATGAAGTCGGAAGTTGGGTCCGATGACCGATTCGATTAGTAGGTATGCTCATGAGGTCGGAATTTGGGTCCGATGACCTGCCATGTGCAGGAAGGCGAATGTTGGCACTGTGCGTTGCAAGGTGCACACCAAGGCGCTGGTGCGGTCTTTTTAGTCGAGTTCGGAAGTTGGGGTCGATGTCCTGATCGGAGGTGCAAGCTACACAGGTGTGGGAATCGGACAAATAGCTTATATAGGGGAGGTGTATGCTTCGTTGGGTCGACTCCCCGGGTTGAGCGCACCGCGCCAACCTCAAAGACCCTACGGTATGGATGAAGTCGGAAGTTGGGTCCGATGACCGATTCGATATGTAGGCATACTCGCGAGGTCGGAATTTGGGTCCGATGACCTGCCACGTGCAGGAAGGCGAATGTTGGCACTGTGCGTTGCAAGGTGCGCACCAAGGCGCTGGTTCGGTCGTTGGAGGCGAGTTCGGAAGTTGGGGTCGATGTCTTGATCGGAGGTGCAAACTACACAGGTGTGGGAATCGGACAAATAGCTTATATAGGGGAGGTGTATGCTTCGTTGGGTCGACTCCCCGGGTTGAGCGCACCGCGCCAACCTCAAAGACCCTACGGTATGGATGAAGTCGGAAGTTGGGTCCGATGACCGATTCGATATGTAGGCATACTCGCGAGGTCAGAATTTGGGTCCGATGACCTGCCATGTGCAGGAAGGCGAATGTTGGGACTGTGCGTCGCAAGGTGCGCACCAAGGCGCTGGTGCCGTCGTTGCAGTCGAGTTCGGAAGTTGGGGTCGATGTCCTGGTCAGAGGTGCAAACTACACAGGTGTGGGAATCGGACAAATAGCTTATATAGGGGAGGTGTATGCTTCGATGGGTCGACTCCCTGGGTTGAGCGCACCGCGCCAACCTCAAAGACCCTACAGTATGGATGAAGTCGGAAGTTGGGTCCGATGACCGATTCGATACGTAGGCATATTGGCGAGGTCTGAATTTGTGTCCGATGACCTGCCATGCGCAGGAAGGCGGAATTTGGGTCCGATGACCGAGTTGATGGCGTGCCATGCGCAGAAAGGCGGAATTTGGGTCCGATGACCGAGTTGATGTTGATGGCCCGCCATGCACAGGAAGGCGGAATTTGGGTCCGATGACCGATTTGAAGGCGTGCCATACGCAAAAAGGCGGAGTTTGGGTCCGATGACCGAGTTGATATTGATGGCCCGCCATGCGCAGGAAGGCGGAATTTGGGTCCGATGACCTGACATACGCATGGAGTCCGACTCGGGGGCCGATGTTCGATTCGATGACTTGCATTGTGGGTAAAGTCGGAAGTTGTGGTCTTTGACCCGATTCGATGACCAGACTTCGGCTGCTTGAGAATCGGACAAATAACTTATATAGGGGAGGTAGTGTTCTCGAGCATCCTCCCCCCGTGCCCGTTTATGTCGATTGATGCTGGTGCTCGACTGGTTGGAGCGCTCGGATGCAAAAATCTTGCACCAGGATTTATCGATTGTGATGGACACGGCAAGTCTCCTGATTGCTATGCAGGAGCTCATCGTGAATCTCTATGCGGCCTTGGTATGGACTCGACCTGCGGAATGGTTCGGCAATGGTAGTCGCTCCAACACGTCCTTGCAATGGCCACAGAGGTGATTCGACTAGAGCTCCAGTCTAGCTTTTGGGTTGCTTGGCGGACTGGTATAGCCGCGATCGAGTTCCGGCCATGAACGTTTTAGATAGCTCTTGGGCTTTCTGGGACGGAAGTCGGAAGTTTGGGCTGTTGTCCGATTTGATGACCATTCTTCGGATGTGTGAGAATCGGACAAATAACTTATATAGGGGACTGTGTTGTCTCACGCAGCCCCCTCCGTGCCCCTCTATCTCGACCGATGTTGGTGCTTGAAAGGGTTGGGATCGCTCGGATTTATAAACGTGCACCACCATTTGTCGAGTGTGAGGGACGCGGCAGGTCTCCTAAATGCTATGCGGGCGCTCTCTGAGAATCTCTATCCGGCCTCGACACAGACTAGTCTTGCTGAATGGTTTGGCACTGGTAGTCGATCCAACACGTCGTTGTTGTGGCCGCCTAGGCGATTCGATTCGAGCCCCCGTCTAGCTTTTGGGTTGCTTGGCGGATTTTGCCCTATCCGCAAGTGAGCTCGGTCCCTAAACGTTCGAGAAACCCGATTGCTATGCGCCGACTCTCTTTCTTCCGAGCCTCCATCTAGCTTTTGGGTCTCTACGGAACGGAAGTCGGAATCTGGGACCGTTGTTTGATTCGACGAGGCAGACTACGGTTGTGCGAGAATCGGACAAATAACTTATATAGGGGAGGTGTTGACTGGAGCATTCTCCCCCGTGCCCCTCTAACTCGACCAATGCTGGCGCTCGAACGGTGGTAGCGCTCGGATTTTCATTGAGCGCCAGCATTGGTCGATTTAGAGGGGCATGCGAGATTCCCGAATGCTATGCGAGGGCTCTAACGGAAATGTCTATTGGTTTCGGTATGGATGCAATTGCGAGTGGTTCGGCAAAGGTAGTCGTTCCGATGCGTCCATGTCGTGGCCAAATCGATAATTCGATTTGAGCCCTCGTATAGCATTTGGGTCTCTCGATGTGATTCCGCATTCCAGTCCCTTTGGGCACTGCTTGAGCCGCATCCCAGGGGGTTCCCTTCCCAATAATCTGCCTCGCAACCCGATTGCTATGCGGTGAGGCTCCTCGGCCGCCTCGGAACTATCTGTGTATCAGACGCATCGCGGGATAAGGGGTTGGCAACGGTAGTCGCCCCAAGCGCGTCCGATGCTTGGACCATTCCGAGGCGGCCCTGAAGCCTCTTCCGTCTAGCCGTTGGGTCCTTCTCGCCGCATCCCTCGCCTCGCACCCCGATTGCTATGCGGTGAGGCTCCTCGGCCGCCTCGGAACTATCTGTGTATCGGACGCGTCGCGGGATAAGGGGTTGTCACTGGTAGTCGCCCCAAGCGCGTCCGATGCTTGGACCATTCCGAGGCGGCCCTGAAGCCTCTTCCGTCTAGCCGTTGGGTCCTTCTCGCCGCATCCCTCGCCTCGCACCCCGATTGCTATGCGGTGAGGCTCCTCGGCCGCCTCGGAACTATCTGTGTATCGGACGCGTCGCGGGATAAGGGGTTGTCATTGGTAGTCGCCCCAAGCGCGTCCGATGCTTGGACCATTCCGAGGCGGCCCTGAAGCCTCTTCCGTCTAGCCGTTGGGTCCTTCTCGCCGCATCCCTCGCCTCGCACCCCGATTGCTATGCGGTGAGGCTCCTCGGCCGCCTCGGAACTATCTGTGTATCGGACGCGTCGCGGGATAAGGGGTTGTCACTGGTAGTCGCCCCAAGCGCGTCCGATGCTTGGACCATTCCGAGGCGGCCCTGAAGCCTCTTCCGTCTAGCCGTTGGGTCCTTCTCGCCGCATCCTTCGCCTCGCACCCCGATTGCTATGCGGTGAGGCTCCTCGGCCGCCTCGGAACTATCTGTGTATCGGACGCGTCGCGGGATAAGGGGTTGTCACTGGTAGTCGCCCCAAGCGCGTCCGATGCTTGGACCATTCCGAGGCGGACCCGAAGCCTCTTCCGTCTAGCCGTTGGGTCCTTCTCGCCGCATCCCTCGCCTCGCACCCCGATTGCTATGCGGTGAGGCTCCTCGGCCGCCTTGGAACTATCTGTGTATCGGACGCGTCGCGGGATAAGGGGTTGTCACTGGTAGTCGCCCCAAGCGCGTCCGATGCTTGGACCATTCCGAGGCGGACCCGAAGCCTCTTCCGTCTAGCCGTTGGGTCCTTCTCGCCGCATCCCTCGCCTCGCACCCCGATTGCTATGCGGTGAGGCTCCTCGGCCGCCTTGGAACTATCTGTGTATCGGACGCGTCGCGGGATAAGGGGTTGTCACTGGTAGTCGCCCCAAGCGCGTCCGATGCTTGGACCATTCCGAGGCGGACCCGAAGCCTCTTCCGTCTAGCCGTTGGGTCCTTCTCGCCGCATCCCTCGCCTCGCACCCCGATTGCTATGCGGTGAGGCTCCTCGGCCGCCTTGGAACTATCTGTGTATCGGACGCGTCGCGGGATAAGGGGTTGTCACTGGTAGTCGCCCCAAGCGCGTCCGATGCTTGGACCATTCCGAGGCGGCCCCGAAGCCTCTTCCGTCTAGCCGTTGGGTCCTTCTCGCCGCATCCCTCGCCTCGCACCCCGATTGCTATGCGGTGAGGCTCCTCGGCCGCCTCGGAACTATCTGTGTATCGGACGCGTCGCGGGATAAGGGGTTGTCACTGGTAGTCGCCCCAAGCGCGTCCGATGCTTGGACCATTCCGAGGCGGCCCCGAAGCCTCTTCCGTGTAGCCGTTGGGTCCTTCTCGCCGCATCCCTCGCCTCGCACCCCGATTGCTATGCGGTGAGGCTCCTCGGCCGCCTTGGAACTATCTGTGTATCGGACGCGTCGCGGGATAAGGGGTTGTCACTGGTAGTCGCCCCAAGCGCGTCCGATGCTTGGACCATTCCGAGGCGGACCTGAAGCCTCTTCCCTCTAGCCGTTGGGGCTTTCTCGCCGCATCCCTCGCCTCGCACCCTGATTGCTATGCTGTGAGGCTCCTCGGCCGCCTTGGAACTATCTGTGTATCGGACGCATCGCGGGATAAGGGGTTGGCAGTGGTAGTCGCCCCAAGCGCATCCGATGCTTGGACCATTCCGAGGCGGCCCTGCAGCCTCTTCCGTCTAGCCGTTGGGGCCATCTCGCCGCATCCCCCACCTCGCACCACGATTGCTATGCGGTGAGGCTCCTTGGCCGCCTCGGAACTATCTGTGTATCGGACGCATCGCGGGATAAGGGGTTGTCACTGGTAGTCGCCCCAAGCGCGTCCGATGCTTGGACTATTCCGAGGCGGCCCTGCAGCCTCTTCCGTCTAGCCGTTGGGGCCATCTCGCCGCATCCCCCACCTCCTCGGCCGCCTCGGAACTATCTGTGTATCGGACGCATCGCGGGATAAGGGGTTGGCAGTGGTAGTCGCCCCAAGCGCGTCCGATGCTTGGACTATTCCGAGGCAGCCCTGCAGCCTCTTCCGTCTAGCCTTTGGGGCCATCTCGCCGCATCCCTCGCCTCGCACCCCGATTGCTATGCGGTGAGGCTCCTCGGCCGCCTGGGAACTATCTTCGTATCGGACGCATCGCGGGATAAGGGGTTGTCACTGGTAGTCGCCCCAAGCGCGTCCGATGCTTGGACTATTCCGAGGCGGCCCTGTGGCCTCTTCCGTCTAGCCGTTGGGGCCATCTCGCCGCATCCCCCACCTCGCACCCCGATTGCTATGCGGTGAGGCTCTTCGGCCGCCTTGGAACTATCTTCGTATCGGACGCATCGCGGGATAAGGGGTTGTCACTGGTAGTGGCCCCAAGCGCGTCCGATGCTTGGACTATTCCGAGGCGGCCCTGCAGCCTCTTCCGTCTAGCCGTTGGGGCCATCTCGCCGCATCCCCCACCTCGCACCCCGATTGCTATGCGGTGAGGCTCCTCGGCCGCCTTGGAACTATCTTCGTATCGGACGCATCGCGGGATAAGGGGTTGTCACTGGTAGTCGCCCCAAGCGCGTCCGATGCTTGGACTATTCCGACGCGGCCCTGTGGCCTCTTCCGTCTAGCCGTTGGGGCCATCTCGCCGCATCCCCCACCTCGCACCCCGATTGCTATGCGGTGAGGCTCCTCGGCCGCCTTGGAACCATCTTCGTATCGGACGCATCGCGGGATAGGGGGCTGTCACTGGTAGTCGCCCCTAGCGTGTCCGATGCTTGGACCATTCCTAGGCGGCCCTGAAGCCTCTTCCGTCTAGCCGTTGGGGCCTTCCCGCCCCATCCCTCGCCTCGCACCCCCGATTGCTATGCGGTGAGGCTCCTCGGCCGCCTTGGAACCATCTGTGTATCGGACGCATCGCGGGATAAGGGGTTGGCACTGGCAGTCGCCCCAAGCGCGTCCGATGCTTGGACCATTCCGAGGTGGCCCTGAAGCCTCTTCCGTCTAGCCGTTGGGGCCTTCCCGCCCCATCCCTCGCCTCGCACCCCGATTGATATGCGGTGAGGCTCCTCGGTCGCCTTGGAACTATCTGTGTATCGGACGCATCGCGGGATAAGGGGTTGGCACTGGTAGTCGTCCCAATCGCATCCGATGCTTGGACCATTCCGAGGCGGCCCTGCAGCCTCTTCCGTTTAGCCGTCGGGGCCTTCCCGCCGCATCCCTCGCCTCGCATCCCGATTCCTATGCGGTGAGTCTTCTCGGCCGCCGCGGAACTATACCTGTTATTGCTACTGCATCCTTCGGCTGGTAACCTCCTCTGCCGCCTTGGAACGTTCTCTTTGTCGGACGCGTCGCGGGATAAGGGGTTGGCACTGGTAGTCGCCCCAAGCGCGCCCGATGCATAGACCGCTCCGAGTCGACCTTGCTTTCAGCCTCTCACATGCATAGACCTCTCTGAGTCGACCCTGCAGCCTCTCACGTTTAGCCTTTGGAATCTCGCCTCACAACATGATTGCTATCCTTGATGCATCCCTTGCCTCGAGCCCTGATTGCTTTCTTGGCTGCATCCCTCCTCTCCTCACAGCCCGGTTGTCATCACTGCTTCATCCGTCGCTTCATGCATTCTGGCTGCTGGGCCCTTCCCACCGCACACCTCGATTGCTATCTCTTCTGCATCACACACCCCGATTGCTATCTCTGCTACATCCCTCGGCTCTCACTTCTGCATCCTTCGCCTCACACCTCGATTGCTATCAATGCTGCATCCGTAACCTCACACCCCGATTGCTATGCGGGGAGGCTCCTTGGCCGCCTTGGAAATTTCTGTGTGTCGGACGCACCGCGGGATAAGGGGTTGGCACTGGTAGTCGCCCCAAGTGCGCCCGATTCTTAGACCGCTTCGAGGTGACCTCGTAGCCTCTTTCGTCCAGGCTTCCTGCCTTCAACGCCCTTTTTACACCTCGATTGCTATGCGCGGGCTCGTTGGCGTCTATCACCTCTCTGCGAAGAGTGGCACGATGATTGTTGGGGTAAATCGTAGCAGTCCGATCTCTGGCCTTGGGCCATTGTGAGGGCTGATCGATTTCCTGTGCGCATCTCGTGTTCGCCCAGTAACAGACTCGACGACTTGTAATCGGTCTTGTTCCCGATTGTTCCTGGAGGTAGTCTTCGGAACTCTTGGATTTGACCTGTCACTCGAACTGTCCTCTTCCGAGGATGCTTGTGTGTGTGTGCTTGTGCCATTTCCTTGGCGGTATTAACGAGATATTAAAGAGCGGAGTGAGCGCCTCGCCCAGCTATGTTTGGGGCTCTCACTCCCTTACCCGGTGTGCGACCGCTTTGCACGTAGGTTGCGGAGCATCGCGACTCTTTCGATGTTTGGCGGTTGTCTTCCGGTGATGCGTTGGTCCCGAAGTGCACGTTACTAGCATTTCTGCCATTGTTCTCGATCTTTGGCACGTTCCTTCGTTGCAATTGGATATATATCTCCGTTTATACGCGCAGGCTTCTCCCGCCTATTCAGCGCTGTCCCACTCTCAGCACTCTCGTGGTCTCCTTGGCTTCTCTCTCCCGTGAGCGAGCTCTCTTCTCGAGTCTTTTCCATGTCCCATGGAGGTTGCCTTGCGAAATTCGGGCACACAAACGTGACCGGATAAGAGCGGAATTGCCTATGAGGAGAAGCTCACCTTAGGGAGCAGCAATGCCGAGTGTTTCGACAGAGGGTAGAGGGGGCGTTGTTTGGGCGGTTGCACAAAAGAGTGCTACGTTTGCACTGAAGGTTGCTTCTTCGTCTCCGACGAACTCTTCGAGGCAAAAAAGCTTGTTTACGGGGTCGAGGTGGGACTGTTCGTGCGAGTTGCGCCACCAAAAGTGCGTAGGGGGCATATACCTGGGAAATGGATGTCTCTGAGTGGCCTTACTCGGTCGCGTGCACGGTGCATTCTCTAACGGCAGGACTGTCGCGAGCATGTGCGGTTCGGATGTTTTCGGGTAAAGGGTTCCGTACGGGATGTTCTTCCCAGGCTCCTGTGAACCGAGACTCTGCATCGTCATGCTCCGGCTCCCGTGGGTGCTTCATGCCTCGTCGAGCTGTTTGTCGTGGACGATTAAGGCCGAGGCCTTCCTTCGAGAGGGGAATTGTTCAGGCTGGTCGAGGCGGGATTGTTCGTGCGGGGTGCACCACCAAAAGTGCGTAGGGGGCATATGCCTGGGAA
>NW_026728848.1:705000-720000 GCF_030272615.1 Cryptomeria japonica | reverse complement strand
CTCGCTGCCCACCTTGGTGTGCTCTGAGGTGCGCACCCGGGAGCGCTACGAAGTGTGCTCCAAGGTGCGGCGTGCACGTTGTCGGAGCCCGGTTTGCCCCGGGTGCGCACCTCGCCTGCACCTTGGCCGGGGTGGGCACCTTGGCTGGGTTTGCCCAGGGTGCGCTCCGAAGCGGGGTTACTGGAGCGCCCCCTCTTTTTTTGTCAGAGCGTTTGGTGGGGTTTCTCGCATTGGCTCTTCCCAGGCCCGGTTGTTGGGTGCGCTCCCACCCTGGCGCGCGCGAAGTTGGAAGTTGGGTTAATTGCCCGGGCGCGCACCTTCGCCAGGGTGGGCACCTTGGTGCGCACACCTTGGCTGGGCTGCGCACCAGGGCGGGCTCAAGATGGCACCAGCATTCCCTTTTTCTCACTATCTTTCAAAACGGAAATTTTAAAATCTCGTTTTTTTTTTGCCTTTTATGGAAATTAGTGAAGGCATCGCATCAAAGGTGCGCACCTCGCTGCCCACCTTGGTGTGCTCCGAGGTGCCCACCACGGTGCGCAACGCCGGTGCGAACCCGGGAGCGCCCCGATGTGTGCTCCAAGGTGCGGCGTGCACGAAGTCGGACCCCGGTTTGCCCCGGGTGCGCACCTCGCGTGCACCTTGGTGCGCACACCTTGGCTGGGTTGCGCGGCCTGGTGGGCACCATGGTGCGCACCAAGGAGCGCTCCGAAGTGTGCTCCAAGGTGCGGCGTGCACGAAGTCGGAGCCCGGTTTGCCCCGGGTACGCACCTCGCGTGCACCTTCGCCGGGGTGGGCACCTCGGCTGGGTTGCGCGCCCTGGTGCGCACCAAGGAGCGCTCCGAAGTGTGCTCCAAGGTGCGGCGTGCACGAAGTCGGAGCCCGGTTTGCCCCGGGTGCGCACCTTCGCCGCGGTGCGCACCATGGCGTGCACGAAGTCGGAGCCCGGTTTGCCCCGGGTGCGCACCTCGCGTGCACCTTCGGCGGGGTTGCGCGCCCTGGTGGGCACCATGGTGCGCACCAAGGAGCGCTCCGAAGTGTGCTCCAAGGTGCGGCGTGCACGAAGTCGGAGCCCGGTTTGCCCCGGGTGCGCACCTCGCGTGCACCTTCGGCGGGGTTGCGCGCCCTGGTGGGCACCATGGTGCGCACCAAGGAGCGCTCCGAAGTGTGCTCCAAGGTGCGGCGTGCACGAAGTCGGAGCCCGGTTTGCCCCGGGTGCGCACCTCGCGTGCACCTTCGCCGCGGTGGGCACCATGGCGTGCACGAAGTCGGAGCCCGATTTGCCCCGGGTGCGCACCTCGCGTGCACCTTCGCCGGGGTGGGCACCTCGGCTGGGTTGCGCGCCCTGGTGCGCACCAAGGAGCGCTCCGAAGTGTGCTCCAAGGTGCGGCGTGCACGAAGTCGGAGCCCGGTTTGCCCCGGGTGCGCACCTCGCGTGCACCTTCGCCAGGGTGGGCACCTCGGTGCGCACACCTTCTCAATGTTTTCTTGCCTTTTCTGGAAATTGGTGAAGGCAGCGCATCAAAGGTGCGCACCTCGGTGTGCTCCGAGGTGCGAACCCGAGAGCGCTCCGAGGTGCCCACGAAGTCGAAAGTCGGGTTAATTGCATTGTTTTCCCCGGGTGCGCTCCGAGGTGCGCAACATCGGCGCGCACCAAGGAGGGCTCCGAAGTGTGCTCCAAGGTGCGCACGATGGCGTGCACCTCTGGTGCGCACGATTCGGAGCTCGGTTTGACCGGGGTGCGCACACCTTGGCTGGGTTGCGCACCTTTTGTGCGCTCCAAGGTGCGCACGAAGTCGGAGCTCGGTTTGCCCCGGGTGCGCACCTTCGCCAGGGTGCGCACCTTGATGCGCACGCCTTGGCTGGGCTGCGCACCTTGGTGGGCGCCATGGTGCGCACCTTTCGTGCGCTCCAAGGTGCGCACGAAGTCGGAGCTCGGTTTGCCCCGGGTGCGCACCTTGGTGGGCGCCATGGTGCACTCCGAGGTGCCCAAGATTGGTGCGCACCAAGGAGCGCTCCGAAGTGCGCTCCAAGGTGCGCGCGAAGTCGAAAGTTGGGTTAATTGTCCGGTTTGCCTCGGGTGCGCACCTTGCGTGCACCTTCGCCAGGGTGGGCGCCTTGGTGCGCACACCTTGGCTGGGCTGCGCACACCTTGGCACCCGCGTTTCCTTCATTTTAAATTTTTTTTTTTTACAATCTCTCAAGTGGGAAATTCTATAATCTCAACTTTTTTTGCCTTTTCAGGAAACTTTTGAATGGAGCGCATCATTGGTGCGCTCCGAAGTGTGCTCCAAAGCTCTCTCCAGCTGCGTGCACCTGCCCCGGCCGCGCACCCGGCCCCGCCCAGCTTCGCTCACCTGTCCCGGGCGTCTGGTGCGGAACCTTAGAGTAAGAAACATCACCGTGCACCTTGGCCAACGTGCGCGACTCGACCGAGCGCGCACTGGCCGAGGTGCACACCGATTTCACCTGGGTGCGCGCGCAGCACCTCGGGCGCACCGGGGTGCGCGCACAACGCCCGGGTTGCACCGTGGCCTGTGTGCTCGGGGCGCCTCGGGTGCGCGCTCGGTGTCGCCCCCGCGCGCGGGGTAGTGCGGGCAGCGCACCCCGGCCCGGCCCGGCCCCGACGAGAACGCAAACGGGCAAAAGGTTTATTCAAATAGCATTGCGACGCCCGGCGAAAAACTAAAAAAGGGTGCAACACCGGGACTTCCCGGGAGGTCACCCATCCCAGTACTACTCCGGCCCAAGCGCGCTTAACTGCGGAGTTCTGATGGGATCCGGTGCACTAACGCTGGTATGATCGCACCCGTTATGAGCTTGTCGCAGTGTGTACTTAGCAAACCGCGACCCACGTGCGAATCCACCCCGGCCACCCACCCCCGTCGAGGTGCACACCCTCCCTCGCGAAGTGCGCCCCGTTCGCCAAGTGTGAGCCCTGCCCGGGTGCGCGCACCTTGCTAGGGCGTCGGGTGTGCACCCGGCCCGGCCTACGTGCGTGCACCTGGAGGGGGCGTCGTGTGCGTGCAGTGTCCCGTCTGCAACGCGGTGCCCACACACCACCTCGGGCGCAACGACCTGCGCTCACATGTGGGCCGAGTGCACCTTGGTGCATGTTCGGGGCGCCTCGGGTGCACGCTCGATCTTGCCCCGGTGCACCAAGGCGCTCGGTTTGCCCCGGGTGCGCACTTGGTGCAAGGTGGGCACCCAAAATAGGGATCAAGCACCAAAACACAAGTTTCGGGATGCAAAATGGGACCCAAGGACCACAAATGCGTTCCAAGACCCATGATGGGTCCACGAGAACAAAAATGTGTTCCGAGACTTAATAAACAAATATTGGGTTTTAGGAGAAGAAACATGCTCTGATGCCCAAAACGAGAATCGACCCCGAAAAGGCCACAGGCCAAAAGTGGGATGCGAGACAAAAAAAAATGGGACCCGAGGACCAAAATTGGGTTCCCAGGTCGAAGACAGGGCAACCGGACAAGAAACGACCTCTAAGGCTCGAAATGAGTCCCGACGACTAAAACTTGACAAGAAGCACCCATCAGGCACCCAACTCGACACCCATGGGATGCCGACCCACCCGGGCTTCCACCTAGCACACCTTGGCACCCACCCACCCTCGCACCCAACCTCGCACCCAACTTAGCACCTTTGAACCCACATTGGCACTCACCCTGACCCTGGCACCTTGGAACCCACATTGGCACTCACCTTGACCCTGGCACCCACCTTTGCACTCACCTTGGGACCCACCCTGGCTCCCACCTCGGCACCCACCCAGACACCCACCTTGGTTCCTTGGCACCCACCTTGGATCCTTGGCACCCACCCCGACACCCACCTTGGCACGCAACTTGGCTACTTGCCACCCACCTTGGCTCCTTGACGCCCACCCCGACAACCACCCCGTGACCTACCCTGGCTAGGGTTGGTGCACACCCACCCTGGTGCCCACCTTGGCACCCACCCTATGACCCACCTTGGCACGCACCTTAGTACCCACCCCGTTACCCACCCTAGGACCCACCCCGTGACCCACCTTGGCCAGGGTGGGTGCACCCACCCTGGTGCCCACCTTGGCACCCACCCATCCTAGCACCCAGCCTGTGACCGGGCTTGGAACCCAACCTTGCACCCGCACCCGTCTTGGCCAGTGTGGGTGCGCACCCATCCTGGCACCCACGTTGTGACACACCCTTTAACCCACGCACCCTAGCACCCACGTTGGCACCCACCTTGGAACCCAACCTAGCAACTTGGCACCCACCCCGTGACCCACCTTGGCATCCACCATAGCAGTCGCCGACTTGGCACCCACCTCGGCACCCACCTTGACACTTGTGGACCCACCTTGCCACTCACCCTAGCATCGACCCATCCTAGCACCCACCCTGGCACCTTTGCACCCTAGCACTCACCCATCCTAGCACCTAACCTGTGACCCACCTTGACACTCACCCTCGCACCCACCTTGGAACCCAACCTAGCACCCACCCACCCTGACACCAACCCTAGCACCTACCCACCCTTGCACCCACCCTGTGACCCATCTTGGCACCCACCCATCCTACCACTCAACCTATCACCCACCTTCTCACCCACCTTGGCATCCACCTTAGCACCCACCCACACTGGCACCTTGGCACCCACCTCGGGCAAGGTGGGTGCACACCCACCCTGGCACCCAATTTAGAACCCACCGAGCATGTTACCCACCTTGGCACCCACATTGCAGCCCACCCTAGTACCCACCCTATGACCCACATTGGCATCCACACCCTAGCACCCAGGCACCTCGACACCCGCCTTGACACCCACCCTAGCACTGAACCTGTGACCCACCTTGGAACTCACCCTAGAACCCACCCACCCTGTGAACCACCTTGGCATCCACCTTAGCACCCACCCACCTTGGCACCCACTCTAGCACTCACCCATCCTAACACCCAACTTGTTACCCACCTTGGCACCCGCCCTCGCGTCCACCTTGAAACCCACCCTAGCACCCACCCACGCAGGAGCCCACCTTGGCACCCAACCTAACACCCACGCATCCTGGCACCCAACTTGTGACCCACCTTGGAACCCACCCTAGTACCCACCTTTGAACCCACTATATCACCAACCCACCTTGGCACCCACCCTATGACCCTCTTTGGAATCCACCCTAGCACGCACCCACCCTGGCACCCACCATGGAGCGCACCCTAGCACCCACCCACCTCGGCACGCACCTCAACACCCACCTTGGTGTGCGCACTGCGCCAACCTCTCAAAGACCCTATGTGGTGCGCTCCAAAGTGTACACCTTTGGTGCGCTCCAAGGTGCGCACCTTTGGTGCACACCGAGGTGCACACCAAAGTGTGCACCGAGGTGAGCACCAAAGTGCACTCCAGGGTGCACACCAAGGCGTGCACCTTTGGTGCGGTCAATGCAAACGAATTCGGAAGTTGGGGTCGATGTCCTAATCGCTGCTGCAGACTACACGTATGAGAATCGGACAAATAGCTTTATATAGGGGAGGTGTTGCGTTTGATGGGTCGACTCCCCTGGTTGTGTGCACTGCACCAACTTCAAAGACCCTGTCTTGTTTAAGAAGTCAAAAGTTGGGGTGGATGTCCTAATCATTGCTGCAGTCTACGCATGTATGAGAATCAGACAAATAGCTTATATAGGGGAGGTGTTGCATTCGGTGGGTTGACTCCCCTGGTTGTGCGCACTGCGCCAACCTCAAAGACCCCGCATAGCAGAAGAAGTCGGAAGTCGGATTTTGGTGAGCACCAAGGCGTGCACCTTTGGTGCGGTCAACGCAGACGAATTCAGAAGTTGGGGTGGATGTCCTAATCGTTGTTGCAGGCTACACATGTATGAGAATCAGACAAATAGCTTATATAGGGGAGGTGTTGGGTTTGATGGGTCAACTCCCTTGGTTGTGCGCATTACGCCAACCTCAAAGACCTTGTTTTCGTTAAGAAGTCAAAAGTTGGGGTCAATGTCCTAATGGCTCCTGCAGGCTACACATGTATGAGAATCGGACAAATAGCTTATATAGGGGAGGTGTTGGGTTTGATGGGTCGACTCCCCTGGTTGTGCGCATTACGTCAACCTCAAAGACCTTGTTTTCGTTAAGAAGTCAAAAGTTGGGGTCGATGTCCTAATTGCTCCTGTAGACTACACATGTATGAGAATCAGACAAATAGCTTATATAGGGGAGGTGTTGGGTTTGATGGGTTGACTCCCCTAGTTGTTCGCATTACACCAACCTCAAAGACCTTGTTTTCGTTTAGAAGCCGAAAGTTGGGGTCGATGTCCTAATTGCTCCTGCAGGCTACGCATGTATGAGAATCAGACAAATAGCTTATATAGGGGAGGTGTTGGGTTTGATGGGTCGACTCCCCTGGTTGTGCGCATTGCGCCAACCTCAAAGACCCTGCATTGCGGATGAAGTCGAAAGTCAGAGTTTGGTGTGCTACAAGGTGTGGTCGAAGGTGCTCACCTAGGTGTGCACCTTTGGAGCGCAGGAAAAGTGCCCTCCAAAAGTGCGCACCTTTGGAGTGCACAAAAGTGCCCTCCAAAAGTGCGCACCTTTGGAGCGCAGAAAAGTGCCCTCCAAAAAGTGCCCTCCAAAAGTGCGCACCTTTGGAGCGCAGAAAAGTGCCCTCCAAAAAGTGCCCTCCAAAAGTGCGCACCTTTGGAGCGCAGAAAAGTGCCCTCCAAAAAGTGCCCTCCAAAAGTGCGCACCTTTGGAGCGCAGAAAAGTGCCCTCCAAAAAGTGCCCTCCAAAAGTGCGCACCTTTGGAGCGCAGAAAAGTGCCCTCCAAAAAGTGCCCTCCAAAAGTGCGCACCTTTGGAGCGCAGAAAAGTGCCCTCCAAAAAGTGCCCTCCAAAAGTGCGCACCTTTGGAGCGCAGAAAAGTGCCCTCCAAAAAGTGCCCTCCAAAAGTGCGCACCTTTGGAGCGCAGAAAAGTGCCCTCCAAAAAGTGCCCTCCAAAAGTGCGCACCTTTGGAGCGCAGAAAAGTGCCCTCCAAAAGTGCGCACCTTTGGAGCGCACAAAAGTGCCCTCCAAAAGTGCGCACTTTTGGTGCGCACCAAGGCGCTGGTTCGGTCGTTGCAGGCGAGTTCGGAAGTTGGGGTCGATGTCCTGAGCGGAGGTGCAAACTACACAGGTGTCGGAATCGGACAAATAGCTTATATAGGGGAGGTGTATGCTTCGATGGGTCGACTCCCCAGGTTGAGCGCACCGCGCCAACCTCAAAGACCCTACGGTATGGATGAAGTCGGAAGTTGGGTCCGATGACCGATTCGATTAGTAGGTATGCTCATGAGGTCGGAATTTGGGTCCGATGACCTGCCATGTGCAGGAAGGCGAATGTTGGCACTGTGCGTTGCAAGGTGCACACCAAGGCGCTGGTGCGGTCTTTTTAGTCGAGTTCGGAAGTTGGGGTCGATGTCCTGATCGGAGGTGCAAGCTACACAGGTGTGGGAATCGGACAAATAGCTTATATAGGGGAGGTGTATGCTTCGTTGGGTCGACTCCCCGGGTTGAGCGCACCGCGCCAACCTCAAAGACCCTACGGTATGGATGAAGTCGGAAGTTGGGTCCGATGACCGATTCGATATGTAGGCATACTCGCGAGGTCGGAATTTGGGTCCGATGACCTGCCACGTGCAGGAAGGCGAATGTTGGCACTGTGCGTTGCAAGGTGCGCACCAAGGCGCTGGTTCGGTCGTTGGAGGCGAGTTCGGAAGTTGGGGTCGATGTCTTGATCGGAGGTGCAAACTACACAGGTGTGGGAATCGGACAAATAGCTTATATAGGGGAGGTGTATGCTTCGTTGGGTCGACTCCCCGGGTTGAGCGCACCGCGCCAACCTCAAAGACCCTACGGTATGGATGAAGTCGGAAGTTGGGTCCGATGACCGATTCGATATGTAGGCATACTCGCGAGGTCAGAATTTGGGTCCGATGACCTGCCATGTGCAGGAAGGCGAATGTTGGGACTGTGCGTCGCAAGGTGCGCACCAAGGCGCTGGTGCCGTCGTTGCAGTCGAGTTCGGAAGTTGGGGTCGATGTCCTGGTCAGAGGTGCAAACTACACAGGTGTGGGAATCGGACAAATAGCTTATATAGGGGAGGTGTATGCTTCGATGGGTCGACTCCCTGGGTTGAGCGCACCGCGCCAACCTCAAAGACCCTACAGTATGGATGAAGTCGGAAGTTGGGTCCGATGACCGATTCGATACGTAGGCATATTGGCGAGGTCTGAATTTGTGTCCGATGACCTGCCATGCGCAGGAAGGCGGAATTTGGGTCCGATGACCGAGTTGATGGCGTGCCATGCGCAGAAAGGCGGAATTTGGGTCCGATGACCGAGTTGATGTTGATGGCCCGCCATGCACAGGAAGGCGGAATTTGGGTCCGATGACCGATTTGAAGGCGTGCCATACGCAAAAAGGCGGAGTTTGGGTCCGATGACCGAGTTGATATTGATGGCCCGCCATGCGCAGGAAGGCGGAATTTGGGTCCGATGACCTGACATACGCATGGAGTCCGACTCGGGGGCCGATGTTCGATTCGATGACTTGCATTGTGGGTAAAGTCGGAAGTTGTGGTCTTTGACCCGATTCGATGACCAGACTTCGGCTGCTTGAGAATCGGACAAATAACTTATATAGGGGAGGTAGTGTTCTCGAGCATCCTCCCCCCGTGCCCGTTTATGTCGATTGATGCTGGTGCTCGACTGGTTGGAGCGCTCGGATGCAAAAATCTTGCACCAGGATTTATCGATTGTGATGGACACGGCAAGTCTCCTGATTGCTATGCAGGAGCTCATCGTGAATCTCTATGCGGCCTTGGTATGGACTCGACCTGCGGAATGGTTCGGCAATGGTAGTCGCTCCAACACGTCCTTGCAATGGCCACAGAGGTGATTCGACTAGAGCTCCAGTCTAGCTTTTGGGTTGCTTGGCGGACTGGTATAGCCGCGATCGAGTTCCGGCCATGAACGTTTTAGATAGCTCTTGGGCTTTCTGGGACGGAAGTCGGAAGTTTGGGCTGTTGTCCGATTTGATGACCATTCTTCGGATGTGTGAGAATCGGACAAATAACTTATATAGGGGACTGTGTTGTCTCACGCAGCCCCCTCCGTGCCCCTCTATCTCGACCGATGTTGGTGCTTGAAAGGGTTGGGATCGCTCGGATTTATAAACGTGCACCACCATTTGTCGAGTGTGAGGGACGCGGCAGGTCTCCTAAATGCTATGCGGGCGCTCTCTGAGAATCTCTATCCGGCCTCGACACAGACTAGTCTTGCTGAATGGTTTGGCACTGGTAGTCGATCCAACACGTCGTTGTTGTGGCCGCCTAGGCGATTCGATTCGAGCCCCCGTCTAGCTTTTGGGTTGCTTGGCGGATTTTGCCCTATCCGCAAGTGAGCTCGGTCCCTAAACGTTCGAGAAACCCGATTGCTATGCGCCGACTCTCTTTCTTGCGAGCCTCCATCTAGCTTTTGGGTCTCTACGGAACGGAAGTCGGAATCTGGGACCGTTGTTTGATTCGACGAGGCAGACTACGGTTGTGCGAGAATCGGACAAATAACTTATATAGGGGAGGTGTTGACTGGAGCATTCTCCCCCGTGCCCCTCTAACTCGACCAATGCTGGCGCTCGAACGGTGGTAGCGCTCGGATTTTCATTGAGCGCCAGCATTGGTCGATTTAGAGGGGCATGCGAGATTCCCGAATGCTATGCGAGGGCTCTAACGGAAATGTCTATTGGTTTCGGTATGGATGCAATTGCGAGTGGTTCGGCAAAGGTAGTCGTTCCGATGCGTCCATGTCGTGGCCAAATCGATAATTCGATTTGAGCCCTCGTATAGCATTTGGGTCTCTCGATGTGATTCCGCATTCCAGTCCCTTTGGGCACTGCTTGAGCCGCATCCCAGGGGGTTCCCTTCCCAATAATCTGCCTCGCAACCCGATTGCTATGCGGTGAGGCTCCTCGGCCGCCTCGGAACTATCTGTGTATCAGACGCATCGCGGGATAAGGGGTTGGCAACGGTAGTCGCCCCAAGCGCGTCCGATGCTTGGACCATTCCGAGGCGGCCCTGAAGCCTCTTCCGTCTAGCCGTTGGGTCCTTCTCGCCGCATCCCTCGCCTCGCACCCCGATTGCTATGCGGTGAGGCTCCTCGGCCGCCTCGGAACTATCTGTGTATCGGACGCGTCGCGGGATAAGGGGTTGTCACTGGTAGTCGCCCCAAGCGCGTCCGATGCTTGGACCATTCCGAGGCGGCCCTGAAGCCTCTTCCGTCTAGCCGTTGGGTCCTTCTCGCCGCATCCCTCGCCTCGCACCCCGATTGCTATGCGGTGAGGCTCCTCGGCCGCCTCGGAACTATCTGTGTATCGGACGCGTCGCGGGATAAGGGGTTGTCATTGGTAGTCGCCCCAAGCGCGTCCGATGCTTGGACCATTCCGAGGCGGCCCTGAAGCCTCTTCCGTCTAGCCGTTGGGTCCTTCTCGCCGCATCCCTCGCCTCGCACCCCGATTGCTATGCGGTGAGGCTCCTCGGCCGCCTCGGAACTATCTGTGTATCGGACGCGTCGCGGGATAAGGGGTTGTCACTGGTAGTCGCCCCAAGCGCGTCCGATGCTTGGACCATTCCGAGGCGGCCCTGAAGCCTCTTCCGTCTAGCCGTTGGGTCCTTCTCGCCGCATCCCTCGCCTCGCACCCCGATTGCTATGCGGTGAGGCTCCTCGGCCGCCTCGGAACTATCTGTGTATCGGACGCGTCGCGGGATAAGGGGTTGTCACTGGTAGTCGCCCCAAGCGCGTCCGATGCTTGGACCATTCCGAGGCGGCCCTGAAGCCTCTTCCGTCTAGCCGTTGGGTCCTTCTCGCCGCATCCCTCGCCTCGCACCCCGATTGCTATGCGGTGAGGCTCCTCGGCCGCCTCGGAACTATCTGTGTATCGGACGCGTCGCGGGATAAGGGGTTGTCATTGGTAGTCGCCCCAAGCGCGTCCGATGCTTGGACCATTCCGAGGCGGCCCTGAAGCCTCTTCCGTCTAGCCGTTGGGTCCTTCTCGCCGCATCCCTCGCCTCGCACCCCGATTGCTATGCGGTGAGGCTCCTCGGCCGCCTCGGAACTATCTGTGTATCGGACGCGTCGCGGGATAAGGGGTTGTCACTGGTAGTCGCCCCAAGCGCGTCCGATGCTTGGACCATTCCGAGGCGGCCCTGAAGCCTCTTCCGTCTAGCCGTTGGGTCCTTCTCGCCGCATCCCTCGCCTCGCACCCCGATTGCTATGCGGTGAGGCTCCTCGGCCGCCTCGGAACTATCTGTGTATCGGACGCGTCGCGGGATAAGGGGTTGTCACTGGTAGTCGCCCCAAGCGCGTTCGATGCTTGGACCATTCCGAGGCGGCCCTGAAGCCTCTTCCGTCTAGCCGTTGGGTCCTTCTTGCCGCATCCCTCGCCTCGCACCCCGATTGCTATGCGGTGAGGCTCCTCGGCCGCCTTGGAACTATCTGTGTATCGGACGCGTCGCGGGATAAGGGGTTGTCACTGGTAGTCGCCCCAAGCGCGTCCGATGCTTGGACCATTCCGAGGCGGACCCGAAGCCTCTTCCGTCTAGCCGTTGGGTCCTTCTCGCCGCATCCTTCGCCTCGCACCCCGATTGCTATGCGGTGAGGCTCCTCGGCCGCCTCGGAACTATCTGTGTATCGGACGCGTCGCGGGATAAGGGGTTGTCACTGGTAGTCGCCCCAAGCGCGTCCGATGCTTGGACCATTCCGAGGCGGACCCGAAGCCTCTTCCGTCTAGCCGTTGGGTCCTTCTCGCCGCATCCCTCGCCTCGCACCCCGATTGCTATGCGGTGAGGCTCCTCGGCCGCCTTGGAACTATCTGTGTATCGGACGCGTCGCGGGATAAGGGGTTGTCACTGGTAGTCGCCCCAAGCGCGTCCGATGCTTGGACCATTCCGAGGCGGACCCGAAGCCTCTTCCGTCTAGCCGTTGGGTCCTTCTCGCCGCATCCCTCGCCTCGCACCCCGATTGCTATGCGGTGAGGCTCCTCGGCCGCCTTGGAACTATCTGTGTATCGGACGCGTCGCGGGATAAGGGGTTGTCACTGGTAGTCGCCCCAAGCGCGTCCGATGCTTGGACCATTCCGAGGCGGACCCGAAGCCTCTTCCGTCTAGCCGTTGGGTCCTTCTCGCCGCATCCCTCGCCTCGCACCCCGATTGCTATGCGGTGAGGCTCCTCGGCCGCCTTGGAACTATCTGTGTATCGGACGCGTCGCGGGATAAGGGGTTGTCACTGGTAGTCGCCCCAAGCGCGTCCGATGCTTGGACCATTCCGAGGCGGCCCCGAAGCCTCTTCCGTCTAGCCGTTGGGTCCTTCTCGCCGCATCCCTCGCCTCGCACCCCGATTGCTATGCGGTGAGGCTCCTCGGCCGCCTCGGAACTATCTGTGTATCGGACGCGTCGCGGGATAAGGGGTTGTCACTGGTAGTCGCCCCAAGCGCGTCCGATGCTTGGACCATTCCGAGGCGGCCCCGAAGCCTCTTCCGTGTAGCCGTTGGGTCCTTCTCGCCGCATCCCTCGCCTCGCACCCCGATTGCTATGCGGTGAGGCTCCTCGGCCGCCTTGGAACTATCTGTGTATCGGACGCGTCGCGGGATAAGGGGTTGTCACTGGTAGTCGCCCCAAGCGCGTCCGATGCTTGGACCATTCCGAGGCGGACCTGAAGCCTCTTCCCTCTAGCCGTTGGGGCTTTCTCGCCGCATCCCTCGCCTCGCACCCTGATTGCTATGCTGTGAGGCTCCTCGGCCGCCTTGGAACTATCTGTGTATCGGACGCATCGCGGGATAAGGGGTTGGCAGTGGTAGTCGCCCCAAGCGCATCCGATGCTTGGACCATTCCGAGGCGGCCCTGCAGCCTCTTCCGTCTAGCCGTTGGGGCCATCTCGCCGCATCCCCCACCTCGCACCACGATTGCTATGCGGTGAGGCTCCTTGGCCGCCTCGGAACTATCTGTGTATCGGACGCATCGCGGGATAAGGGGTTGTCACTGGTAGTCGCCCCAAGCGCGTCCGATGCTTGGACTATTCCGAGGCGGCCCTGCAGCCTCTTCCGTCTAGCCGTTGGGGCCATCTCGCCGCATCCCCCACCTCCTCGGCCGCCTCGGAACTATCTGTGTATCGGACGCATCGCGGGATAAGGGGTTGGCAGTGGTAGTTGCCCCAAGCGCGTCCGATGCTTGGACTATTCCGAGGCAGCCCTGCAGCCTCTTCCGTCTAGCCTTTGGGGCCATCTCGCCGCATCCCTCGCCTCGCACCCCGATTGCTATGCGGTGAGGCTCCTCGGCCGCCTGGGAACTATCTTCGTATCGGACGCATCGCGGGATAAGGGGTTGTCACTGGTAGTCGCCCCAAGCGCGTCCGATGCTTGGACTATTCCGAGGCGGCCCTGTGGCCTCTTCCGTCTAGCCGTTGGGGCCATCTCGCCGCATCCCCCACCTCGCACCCCGATTGCTATGCGGTGAGGCTCTTCGGCCGCCTTGGAACTATCTTCGTATCGGACGCATCGCGGGATAAGGGGTTGTCACTGGTAGTGGCCCCAAGCGCGTCCGATGCTTGGACTATTCCGAGGCGGCCCTGCAGCCTCTTCCGTCTAGCCGTTGGGGCCATCTCGCCGCATCCCCCACCTCGCACCCCGATTGCTATGCGGTGAGGCTCCTCGGCCGCCTTGGAACTATCTTCGTATCGGACGCATCGCGGGATAAGGGGTTGTCACTGGTAGTCGCCCCAAGCGCGTCCGATGCTTGGACTATTCCGACGCGGCCCTGTGGCCTCTTCCGTCTAGCCGTTGGGGCCATCTCGCCGCATCCCCCACCTCGCACCCCGATTGCTATGCGGTGAGGCTCCTCGGCCGCCTTGGAACCATCTTCGTATCGGACGCATCGCGGGATAGGGGGCTGTCACTGGTAGTCGCCCCTAGCGTGTCCGATGCTTGGACCATTCCTAGGCGGCCCTGAAGCCTCTTCCGTCTAGCCGTTGGGGCCTTCCCGCCCCATCCCTCGCCTCGCACCCCCGATTGCTATGCGGTGAGGCTCCTCGGCCGCCTTGGAACCATCTGTGTATCGGACGCATCGCGGGATAAGGGGTTGGCACTGGCAGTCGCCCCAAGCGCGTCCGATGCTTGGACCATTCCGAGGTGGCCCTGAAGCCTCTTCCGTCTAGCCGTTGGGGCCTTCCCGCCCCATCCCTCGCCTCGCACCCCGATTGATATGCGGTGAGGCTCCTCGGCCGCCTTGGAACTATCTGTGTATCGGACGCATCGCGGGATAAGGGGTTGGCACTGGTAGTCGTCCCAATCGCATCCGATGCTTGGACCATTCCGAGGCGGCCCTGCAGCCTCTTCCGTTTAGCCGTCGGGGCCTTCCCGCCGCATCCCTCGCCTCGCATCCCGATTCCTATGCGGTGAGTCTTCTCGGCCGCCGCGGAACTATACCTGTTATTGCTACTGCATCCTTCGGCTGGTAACCTCCTCTGCCGCCTTGGAACGTTCTCTTTGTCGGACGCGTCGCGGGATAAGGGGTTGGCACTGGTAGTCGCCCCAAGCGCGCCCGATGCATAGACCGCTCCGAGTCGACCTTGCTTTCAGCCTCTCACATGCATAGACCTCTCTGAGTCGACCCTGCAGCCTCTCACGTTTAGCCTTTGGAATCTCGCCTCACAACATGATTGCTATCCTTGATGCATCCCTTGCCTCGAGCCCTGATTGCTTTCTTGGCTGCATCCCTCCTCTCCTCACAGCCCGGTTGTCATCACTGCTTCATCCGTCGCTTCATGCATTCTGGCTGCTGGGCCCTTCCCACCGCACACCTCGATTGCTATCTCTTCTGCATCACACACCCCGATTGCTATCTCTGCTACATCCCTCGGCTCTCACTTCTGCATCCTTCGCCTCACACCTCGATTGCTATCAATGCTGCAT
>NW_026728848.1:677500-695000 GCF_030272615.1 Cryptomeria japonica | reverse complement strand
CACCTCGCGTGCACCTTCGCTGCGGTGGGCACCTTGGCTGGGTTGCGCGCCTTGGTGGGCACCATGCAGTGCACGAAGTCGGAGCCCGGATTGCCCCGGGCGCGCACCTCCGCCAGGGTGGGCACCTTGGTGCGCACAACTTGCCTGGGCTGCGCACCAGGAAGGGCTCAAGATGGCACCCGCGTTCCGTTTTTTTCACTATCTTTCAGAACGGAAATTTTAAAATCTCGTTTTTTTTTGCCTTTTCTGGAAATTAGTGAAGGCAGCGCATCAAAGGTGCGCAACGCTGGTGCGAACCTGGGAGCGCTCCGATGTGTGCTCCAAGGTGCGGCGTGCACGAAGTCGGACCCCGGTTTGCCCCGGGTGCGCACCTCGCGTGCACCTTGGTGCGCACACCTTGGCTGGGTTGCGCGCCCTGGTGGGCACCATGGTGCGCACCAAGGAGCGCTCCGAAGTGTGCTCCAAGGTGCGGCGTGCACGAAGTCGGAGCCCGGTTTGCCCCGGGTGCGCACCTCGCGTGCACCTTCGCCGCGGTGGGCACCATGGCGTGCACGAAGTCGGAGCCCGGTTTGCCCCGGGTGCGCACCTCGCGTGCACCTTCGCCGGGGTGGGCACCTTGGTGTGCAGACCTTGGCTGGGTTGCGCGCCCTGGTGGGCACCATGGTGCGCACCAAGGAGCGCTCCGAAGTGTGCTCCAAGGTGCGGCCTGCACGAAGTCGGAGCCCGGTTTGCCCCGGGTGTGCACCTCGGGTGGGCACCTTGGTGCGCATGCCTTGCCTGGGCTGCGCACCAGGGCGGGCTCAAGATGGCACCCGCGTTCCTTTTTTTTCACTATCTTTCAAAACGGAAATTTTAAAATCTCATTTTTTTTTGCCTTTTTCTGGAAATTAGTGAAGGCAGCGCATCAAAGGTGCGCACCTCGCTGCCCACCACGGTGCGCAACGCCGGTGGGCACCCGGGAGTGCTTCGAAGTGTGCTCCAAGGTGCTGCGTGCACGTTGTCGGAGCCCGGTTTGCCCCGGGTGCGCACCTCGCGTGCACCTTCGTCGGGGTGGGCACCTTGGCTGGGTTTGCCCCGGCTGCGCTCCGAAGCGGGGTTATTGGAGCGCCGCCTCTTTTTTTGTCGGAGCGTTTGGTGGGGTTTCTCGCATTGGCTCTTCCGAGGCCCGGTTGCCACCCTGGCGCGCACGAAGTCGGAAGTAGGGTTAATTGCCCGGGTGCGCACCTTTGCCAGGGTGGGCACCTTACCTGGGCTGCGCACCAGGGCGGGCTCAAGATGGCACGCGCGTTCCGTTTTTTTCACTATCTTTCAAAACGGAAATTTTAAAATCTCCTTTTTTTTTTGCCTTTTCTGGAAATTAGTGAAGGCAGCGCATCAAAGGTGCGCACCTCGCTGCCCACCTTGGTGTGCTCTGAGGTGCGCACCCGGGAGCGCTACGAAGTGTGCTCCAAGGTGCGGCGTGCACGTTGTCGGAGCCCGGTTTGCCCCGGGTGCGCACCTCGCCTGCACCTTGGCCGGGGTGGGCACCTTGGCTGGGTTTGCCCAGGGTGCGCTCCGAAGCGGGGTTACTGGAGCGCCCCCTCTTTTTTTGTCAGAGCGTTTGGTGGGGTTTCTCGCATTGGCTCTTCCCAGGCCCGGTTGTTGGGTGCGCTCCCACCCTGGCGCGCGCGAAGTTGGAAGTTGGGTTAATTGCCCGGGCGCGCACCTTCGCCAGGGTGGGCACCTTGGTGCGCACACCTTGGCTGGGCTGCGCACCAGGGCGGGCTCAAGATGGCACCAGCATTCCCTTTTTCTCACTATCTTTCAAAACGGAAATTTTAAAATCTCGTTTTTTTTTTGCCTTTTATGGAAATTAGTGAAGGCATCGCATCAAAGGTGCGCACCTCGCTGCCCACCTTGGTGTGCTCCGAGGTGCCCACCACGGTGCGCAACGCCGGTGCGAACCCGGGAGCGCCCCGATGTGTGCTCCAAGGTGCGGCGTGCACGAAGTCGGACCCCGGTTTGCCCCGGGTGCGCACCTCGCGTGCACCTTGGTGCGCACACCTTGGCTGGGTTGCGCGGCCTGGTGGGCACCATGGTGCGCACCAAGGAGCGCTCCGAAGTGTGCTCCAAGGTGCGGCGTGCACGAAGTCGGAGCCCGGTTTGCCCCGGGTACGCACCTCGCGTGCACCTTCGCCGGGGTGGGCACCTCGGCTGGGTTGCGCGCCCTGGTGCGCACCAAGGAGCGCTCCGAAGTGTGCTCCAAGGTGCGGCGTGCACGAAGTCGGAGCCCGGTTTGCCCCGGGTGCGCACCTTCGCCGCGGTGCGCACCATGGCGTGCACGAAGTCGGAGCCCGGTTTGCCCCGGGTGCGCACCTCGCGTGCACCTTCGGCGGGGTTGCGCGCCCTGGTGGGCACCATGGTGCGCACCAAGGAGCGCTCCGAAGTGTGCTCCAAGGTGCGGCGTGCACGAAGTCGGAGCCCGGTTTGCCCCGGGTGCGCACCTCGCGTGCACCTTCGGCGGGGTTGCGCGCCCTGGTGGGCACCATGGTGCGCACCAAGGAGCGCTCCGAAGTGTGCTCCAAGGTGCGGCGTGCACGAAGTCGGAGCCCGGTTTGCCCCGGGTGCGCACCTCGCGTGCACCTTCGCCGCGGTGGGCACCATGGCGTGCACGAAGTCGGAGCCCGGTTTGCCCCGGGTGCGCACCTCGCGTGCACCTTCGCCGGGGTGGGCACCTCGGCTGGGTTGCGCGCCCTGGTGCGCACCAAGGAGCGCTCCGAAGTGTGCTCCAAGGTGCGGCGTGCACGAAGTCGGAGCCCGGTTTGCCCCGGGTGCGCACCTCGCGTGCACCTTCGCCAGGGTGGGCACCTCGGTGCGCACACCTTCTCAATGTTTTCTTGCCTTTTCTGGAAATTGGTGAAGGCAGCGCATCAAAGGTGCGCACCTCGGTGTGCTCCGAGGTGCGAACCCGAGAGCGCTCCGAGGTGCCCACGAAGTCGAAAGTCGGGTTAATTGCATTGTTTTCCCCGGGTGCGCTCCGAGGTGCGCAACATCGGCGCGCACCAAGGAGGGCTCCGAAGTGTGCTCCAAGGTGCGCACGATGGCGTGCACCTCTGGTGCGCACGATTCGGAGCTCGGTTTGACCGGGGTGCGCACACCTTGGCTGGGTTGCGCACCTTTTGTGCGCTCCAAGGTGCGCACGAAGTCGGAGCTCGGTTTGCCCCGGGTGCGCACCTTCGCCAGGGTGCGCACCTTGATGCGCACGCCTTGGCTGGGCTGCGCACCTTGGTGGGCGCCATGGTGCGCACCTTTCGTGCGCTCCAAGGTGCGCACGAAGTCGGAGCTCGGTTTGCCCCGGGTGCGCACCTTGGTGGGCGCCATGGTGCACTCCGAGGTGCCCAAGATTGGTGCGCACCAAGGAGCGCTCCGAAGTGCGCTCCAAGGTGCGCGCGAAGTCGAAAGTTGGGTTAATTGTCCGGTTTGCCTCGGGTGCGCACCTTGCGTGCACCTTCGCCAGGGTGGGCGCCTTGGTGCGCACACCTTGGCTGGGCTGCGCACACCTTGGCACCCGCGTTTCCTTCATTTTAAATTTTTTTTTTTTACAATCTCTCAAGTGGGAAATTCTATAATCTCAACTTTTTTTGCCTTTTCAGGAAACTTTTGAATGGAGCGCATCATTGGTGCGCTCCGAAGTGTGCTCCAAAGCTCTCTCCAGCTGCGTGCACCTGCCCCGGCCGCGCACCCGGCCCCGCCCAGCTTCGCTCACCTGTCCCGGGCGTCTGGTGCGGAACCTTAGAGTAAGAAACATCACCGTGCACCTTGGCCAACGTGCGCGACTCGACCGAGCGCGCACTGGCCGAGGTGCACACCGATTTCACCTGGGTGCGCGCGCAGCACCTCGGGCGCACCGGGGTGCGCGCACAACGCCCGGGTTGCACCGTGGCCTGTGTGCTCGGGGCGCCTCGGGTGCGCGCTCGGTGTCGCCCCCGCGCGCGCGGTAGTGCGGGCAGCGCACCCCGGCCCGGCCCGGCCCCGACGAGAACGCAAACGGGCAAAAGGTTTATTCAAATAGCATTGCGACGCCCGGCGAAAAACTAAAAAAGGGTGCAACACCGGGACTTCCCGGGAGGTCACCCATCCCAGTACTACTCCGGCCCAAGCGCGCTTAACTGCGGAGTTCTGATGGGATCCGGTGCACTAACGCTGGTATGATCGCACCCGTTATGAGCTTGTCGCAGTGTGTACTTAGCAAACCGCGACCCACGTGCGAATCCACCCCGGCCACCCACCCCCGTCGAGGTGCACACCCTCCCTCGCGAAGTGCGCCCCGTTCGCCAAGTGTGAGCCCTGCCCGGGTGCGCGCACCTTGCTAGGGCGTCGGGTGTGCACCCGGCCCGGCCTACGTGCGTGCACCTGGAGGGGGCGTCGTGTGCGTGCAGTGTCCCGTCTGCAACGCGGTGCCCACACACCACCTCGGGCGCAACGACCTGCGCTCACATGTGGGCCGAGTGCACCTTGGTGCATGTTCGGGGCGCCTCGGGTGCACGCTCGATCTTGCCCCGGTGCACCAAGGCGCTCGGTTTGCCCCGGGTGCGCACTTGGTGCAAGGTGGGCACCCAAAATAGGGATCAAGCACCAAAACACAAGTTTCGGGATGCAAAATGGGACCCAAGGACCACAAATGCGTTCCAAGACCCATGATGGGTCCACGAGAACAAAAATGTGTTCCGAGACTTAATAAACAAATATTGGGTTTTAGGAGAAGAAACATGCTCTGATGCCCAAAACGAGAATCGACCCCGAAAAGGCCACAGGCCAAAAGTGGGATGCGAGACAAAAAAAAATGGGACCCGAGGACCAAAATTGGGTTCCCAGGTCGAAGACAGGGCAACCGGACAAGAAACGACCTCTAAGGCTCGAAATGAGTCCCGACGACTAAAACTTGACAAGAAGCACCCATCAGGCACCCAACTCGACACCCATGGGATGCCGACCCACCCGGGCTTCCACCTAGCACACCTTGGCACCCACCCACCCTCGCACCCAACCTCGCACCCAACTTAGCACCTTTGAACCCACATTGGCACTCACCCTGACCCTGGCACCTTGGAACCCACATTGGCACTCACCTTGACCCTGGCACCCACCTTTGCACTCACCTTGGGACCCACCCTGGCTCCCACCTCGGCACCCACCCAGACACCCACCTTGGTTCCTTGGCACCCACCTTGGATCCTTGGCACCCACCCCGACACCCACCTTGGCACGCAACTTGGCTACTTGCCACCCACCTTGGCTCCTTGACGCCCACCCCGACAACCACCCCGTGACCTACCCTGGCTAGGGTTGGTGCACACCCACCCTGGTGCCCACCTTGGCACCCACCCTATGACCCACCTTGGCATGCACCTTAGTACCCACCCCGTTACCCACCCTAGGACCCACCCCGTGACCCACCTTGGCCAGGGTGGGTGCACCCACCCTGGTGCCCACCTTGGCACCCACCCATCCTAGCACCCAGCCTGTGACCGGGCTTGGAACCCAACCTTGCACCCGCACCCGTCTTGGCCAGTGTGGGTGCGCACCCATCCTGGCACCCACGTTGTGACACACCCTTTAACCCACGCACCCTAGCACCCACGTTGGCACCCACCTTGGAACCCAACCTAGCAACTTGGCACCCACCCCGTGACCCACCTTGGCATCCACCATAGCAGTCGCCGACTTGGCACCCACCTCGGCACCCACCTTGACACTTGTGGACCCACCTTGCCACTCACCCTAGCATCGACCCATCCTAGCACCCACCCTGGCACCTTTGCACCCTAGCACTCACCCATCCTAGCACCTAACCTGTGACCCACCTTGACACTCACCCTCGCACCCACCTTGGAACCCAACCTAGCACCCACCCACCCTGACACCAACCCTAGCACCTACCCACCCTTGCACCCACCCTGTGACCCATCTTGGCACCCACCCATCCTACCACTCAACCTATCACCCACCTTCTCACCCACCTTGGCATCCACCTTAGCACCCACCCACACTGGCACCTTGGCACCCACCTCGGGCAAGGTGGGTGCACACCCACCCTGGCACCCAATTTAGAACCCACCGAGCATGTTACCCACCTTGGCACCCACATTGCAGCCCACCCTAGTACCCACCCTATGACCCACATTGGCATCCACACCCTAGCACCCAGGCACCTCGACACCCGCCTTGACACCCACCCTAGCACTGAACCTGTGACCCACCTTGGAACTCACCCTAGAACCCACCCACCCTGTGAACCACCTTGGCATCCACCTTAGCACCCACCCACCTTGGCACCCACTCTAGCACTCACCCATCCTAACACCCAACTTGTTACCCACCTTGGCACCCGCCCTCGCGTCCACCTTGAAACCCACCCTAGCACCCACCCACGCAGGAGCCCACCTTGGCACCCAACCTAACACCCACGCATCCTGGCACCCAACTTGTGACCCACCTTGGAACCCACCCTAGTACCCACCTTTGAACCCACTATATCACCAACCCACCTTGGCACCCACCCTATGACCCTCTTTGGAATCCACCCTAGCACGCACCCACCCTGGCACCCACCATGGAGCGCACCCTAGCACCCACCCACCTCGGCACGCACCTCAACACCCACCTTGGTGTGCGCACTGCGCCAACCTCTCAAAGACCCTATGTGGTGCGCTCCAAAGTGTACACCTTTGGTGCGCTCCAAGGTGCGCACCTTTGGTGCACACCGAGGTGCACACCAAAGTGTGCACCGAGGTGAGCACCAAAGTGCACTCCAGGGTGCACACCAAGGCGTGCACCTTTGGTGCGGTCAATGCAAACGAATTCGGAAGTTGGGGTCGATGTCCTAATCGCTGCTGCAGACTACACGTATGAGAATCGGACAAATAGCTTTATATAGGGGAGGTGTTGCGTTTGATGGGTCGACTCCCCTGGTTGTGTGCACTGCACCAACTTCAAAGACCCTGTCTTGTTTAAGAAGTCAAAAGTTGGGGTGGATGTCCTAATCATTGCTGCAGTCTACGCATGTATGAGAATCAGACAAATAGCTTATATAGGGGAGGTGTTGCATTCGGTGGGTTGACTCCCCTGGTTGTGCGCACTGCGCCAACCTCAAAGACCCCGCATAGCAGAAGAAGTCGGAAGTCGGATTTTGGTGAGCACCAAGGCGTGCACCTTTGGTGCGGTCAACGCAGACGAATTCAGAAGTTGGGGTGGATGTCCTAATCGTTGTTGCAGGCTACACATGTATGAGAATCAGACAAATAGCTTATATAGGGGAGGTGTTGGGTTTGATGGGTCAACTCCCTTGGTTGTGCGCATTACGCCAACCTCAAAGACCTTGTTTTCGTTAAGAAGTCAAAAGTTGGGGTCAATGTCCTAATGGCTCCTGCAGGCTACACATGTATGAGAATCGGACAAATAGCTTATATAGGGGAGGTGTTGGGTTTGATGGGTCGACTCCCCTGGTTGTGCGCATTACGTCAACCTCAAAGACCTTGTTTTCGTTAAGAAGTCAAAAGTTGGGGTCGATGTCCTAATTGCTCCTGTAGACTACACATGTATGAGAATCAGACAAATAGCTTATATAGGGGAGGTGTTGGGTTTGATGGGTTGACTCCCCTAGTTGTTCGCATTACACCAACCTCAAAGACCTTGTTTTCGTTTAGAAGCCGAAAGTTGGGGTCGATGTCCTAATTGCTCCTGCAGGCTACGCATGTATGAGAATCAGACAAATAGCTTATATAGGGGAGGTGTTGGGTTTGATGGGTCGACTCCCCTGGCATTGCGCCAACCTCAAAGACCCTGCATTGCGGATGAAGTCGAAAGTCAGAGTTTGGTGTGCTACAAGGTGTGGTCGAAGGTGCTCACCTAGGTGTGCACCTTTGGAGCGCAGGAAAAGTGCCCTCCAAAAGTGCGCACCTTTGGAGTGCACAAAAGTGCCCTCCAAAAGTGCGCACCTTTGGAGCGCACAAAAGTGCCCTCCAAAAAGTGCCCTCCAAAAGTGCGCACCTTTGGAGTGCAGAAAAGTGCCCTCCAAAAAGTGCCCTCCAAAAGTGCGCACCTTTGGAGCGCAGAAAAGTGCCCTCCAAAAAGTGCCCTCCAAAAGTGCGCACCTTTGGAGCGCAGAAAAGTGCCCTCCAAAAAGTGCCCTCCAAAAGTGCGCACCTTTGGAGCGCAGAAAAGTGCCCTCCAAAAAGTGCCCTCCAAAAGTGCGCACCTTTGGAGCGCAGAAAAGTGCCCTCCAAAAAGTGCCCTCCAAAAGTGCGCACCTTTGGAGCGCAGAAAAGTGCCCTCCAAAAAGTGCCCTCCAAAAGTGCGCACCTTTGGAGCGCAGAAAAGTGCCCTCCAAAAAGTGCCCTCCAAAAGTGCGCACCTTTGGAGCGCAGAAAAGTGCCCTCCAAAAAGTGCCCTCCAAAAGTGCGCACCTTTGGAGCGCAGAAAAGTGCCCTCCAAAAAGTGCCCTCCAAAAGTGCGCACCTTTGGAGCGCAGAAAAGTGCCCTCCAAAAGTGCGCACCTTTGGAGCGCACAAAAGTGCCCTCCAAAAGTGCGCACTTTTGGTGCGCACCAAGGCGCTGGTTCGGTCGTTGCAGGCGAGTTCGGAAGTTGGGGTCGATGTCCTGAGCGGAGGTGCAAACTACACAGGTGTCGGAATCGGACAAATAGCTTATATAGGGGAGGTGTATGCTTCGATGGGTCGACTCCCCAGGTTGAGCGCACCGCGCCAACCTCAAAGACCCTACGGTATGGATGAAGTCGGAAGTTGGGTCCGATGACCGATTCGATTAGTAGGTATGCTCATGAGGTCGGAATTTGGGTCCGATGACCTGCCATGTGCAGGAAGGCGAATGTTGGCACTGTGCGTTGCAAGGTGCACACCAAGGCGCTGGTGCGGTCTTTTTAGTCGAGTTCGGAAGTTGGGGTCGATGTCCTGATCGGAGGTGCAAGCTACACAGGTGTGGGAATCGGACAAATAGCTTATATAGGGGAGGTGTATGCTTCGTTGGGTCGACTCCCCGGGTTGAGCGCACCGCGCCAACCTCAAAGACCCTACGGTATGGATGAAGTCGGAAGTTGGGTCCGATGACCGATTCGATATGTAGGCATACTCGCGAGGTCGGAATTTGGGTCCGATGACCTGCCACGTGCAGGAAGGCGAATGTTGGCACTGTGCGTTGCAAGGTGCGCACCAAGGCGCTGGTTCGGTCGTTGGAGGCGAGTTCGGAAGTTGGGGTCGATGTCTTGATCGGAGGTGCAAACTACACAGGTGTGGGAATCGGACAAATAGCTTATATAGGGGAGGTGTATGCTTCGTTGGGTCGACTCCCCGGGTTGAGCGCACCGCGCCAACCTCAAAGACCCTACGGTATGGATGAAATCGGAAGTTGGGTCCGATGACCGATTCGATATGTAGGCATACTCGCGAGGTCGGAATTTGGGTCCGATGACCTGCCATGTGCAGGAAGGCGAATGTTGGGACTGTGCGTCGCAAGGTGCACACCAAGGCGCTGGTGCCGTCGTTGCAGTCGAGTTCGGAAGTTGGGGTCGATGTCCTGGTCAGAGGTGCAAACTACACAGGTGTGGGAATCGGACAAATAGCTTATATAGGGGAGGTGTATGCTTCGATGGGTCGACTCCCTGGGTTGAGCGCACCGCGCCAACCTCAAAGACCCTACAGTATGGATGAAGTCGGAAGTTGGGTCCGATGACCGATTCGATACGTAGGCATATTGGCGAGGTCTGAATTTGTGTCCGATGACCTGCCATGCGCAGGAAGGCGGAATTTGGGTCCGATGACCGAGTTGATGGCGTGCCATGCGCAGAAAGGCGGAATTTGGGTCCGATGACCGAGTTGATGTTGATGGCCCGCCATGCACAGGAAGGCGGAATTTGGGTCCGATGACCGATTTGAAGGCGTGCCATACGCAAAAAGGCGGAGTTTGGGTCCGATGACCGAGTTGATATTGATGGCCCGCCATGCGCAGGAAGGCGGAATTTGGGTCCGATGACCTGACATACGCATGGAGTCCGACTCGGGGGCCGATGTTCGATTCGATGACTTGCATTGTGGGTAAAGTCGGAAGTTGTGGTCTTTGACCCGATTCGATGACCAGACTTCGGCTGCTTGAGAATCGGACAAATAACTTATATAGGGGAGGTAGTGTTCTCGAGCATCCTCCCCCCGTGCCCGTTTATGTCGATTGATGCTGGTGCTCGACTGGTTGGAGCGCTCGGATGCAAAAATCTTGCACCAGGATTTATCGATTGTGATGGACACGGCAAGTCTCCTGATTGCTATGCAGGAGCTCATCGTGAATCTCTATGCGGCCTTGGTATGGACTCGACCTGCGGAATGGTTCGGCAATGGTAGTCGCTCCAACACGTCCTTGCAATGGCCACAGAGGTGATTCGACTAGAGCTCCAGTCTAGCTTTTGGGTTGCTTGGCGGACTGGTATAGCCGCGATCGAGTTCCGGCCATGAACGTTTTAGATAGCTCTTGGGCTTTCTGGGACCGAAGTCGGAAGTTTGGGCTGTTGTCCGATTTGATGACCATTCTTCGGATGTGTGAGAATCGGACAAATAACTTATATAGGGGACTGTGTTGTCTCACGCAGCCCCCTCCGTGCCCCTCTATCTCGACCGATGTTGGTGCTTGAAAGGGTTGGGATCGCTCAGATTTATAAACGTGCACCACCATTTGTCGAGTGTGAGGGACGCGGCAGGTCTCCTAAATGCTATGCGGGCGCTCTCTGAGAATCTCTATCCGGCCTCGACACAGACTAGTCTTGCTGAATGGTTTGGCACTGGTAGTCGATCCAACACGTCGTTGTTGTGGCCGCCTAGGCGATTCGATTCGAGCCCCCGTCTAGCTTTTGGGTTGCTTGGCGGATTTTGCCCTATCCGCAAGTGAGCTCGGTCCCTAAACGTTCGAGAAACCCGATTGCTATGCGCCGACTCTCTTTCTTGCGAGCCTCCATCTAGCTTTTGGGTCTCTACGGAACGGAAGTCGGAATCTGGGACCGTTGTTTGATTCGACGAGGCAGACTACGGTTGTGCGAGAATCGGACAAATAACTTATATAGGGGAGGTGTTGACTGGAGCATTCTCCCCCGTGCCCCTCTAACTCGACCAATGCTGGCGCTCGAACGGTGGTAGCGCTCGGATTTTCATTGAGCGCCAGCATTGGTCGATTTAGAGGGGCATGCGAGATTCCCGAATGCTATGCGAGGGCTCTAACGGAAATGTCTATTGGTTTCGGTATGGATGCAATTGCGAGTGGTTCGGCAAAGGTAGTCGTTCCGATGCGTCCATGTCGTGGCCAAATCGATAATTCGATTTGAGCCCTCGTATAGCATTTGGGTCTCTCGATGTGATTCCGCATTCCAGTCCCTTTGGGCACTGCTTGAGCCGCATCCCAGGGGGTTCCCTTCCCAATAATCTGCCTCGCAACCCGATTGCTATGCGGTGAGGCTCCTTGGCCGCCTCGGAACTATCTGTGTATCAGACGCATCGCGGGATAAGGGGTTGGCAACGGTAGTCGCCCCAAGCGCGTCCGATGCTTGGACCATTCCGAGGCGGCCCTGAAGCCTCTTCCGTCTAGCCGTTGGGTCCTTCTCGCCGCATCCCTCGCCTCGCACCCCGATTGCTATGCGGTGAGGCTCCTCGGCCGCCTCGGAACTATCTGTGTATCGGACGCGTCGCGGGATAAGGGGTTGTCACTGGTAGTCGCCCCAAGCGCGTCCGATGCTTGGACCATTCCGAGGCGGCCCTGAAGCCTCTTTCGTCTAGCCGTTGGGTCCTTCTCGCCGCATCCCTCGCCTCGCACCCCGATTGCTATGCGGTGAGGCTCCTCGGCCGCCTCGGAACTATCTGTGTATCGGACGCGTCGCGGGATAAGGGGTTGTCATTGGTAGTCGCCCCAAGCGCGTCCGATGCTTGGACCATTCCGAGGCGGCCCTGAAGCCTCTTCCGTCTAGCCGTTGGGTCCTTCTCGCCGCATCCCTCGCCTCGCACCCCGATTGCTATGCGGTGAGGCTCCTCGGCCGCCTCGGAACTATCTGTGTATCGGACGCGTCGCGGGATAAGGGGTTGTCACTGGTAGTCGCCCCAAGCGCGTCCGATGCTTGGACCATTCCGAGGCGGCCCTGAAGCCTCTTCCGTCTAGCCGTTGGGTCCTTCTCGCCGCATCCCTCGCCTCGCACCCCGATTGCTATGCGGTGAGGCTCCTCGGCCGCCTCGGAACTATCTGTGTATCGGACGCGTCGCGGGATAAGGGGTTGTCACTGGTAGTCGCCCCAAGCGCGTTCGATGCTTGGACCATTCCGAGGCGGCCCTGAAGCCTCTTCCGTCTAGCCGTTGGGTCCTTCTCGCCGCATCCCTCGCCTCGCACCCCGATTGCTATGCGGTGAGGCTCCTCGGCCGCCTTGGAACTATCTGTGTATCGGACGCGTCGCGGGATAAGGGGTTGTCACTGGTAGTCGCCCCAAGCGCGTCCGATGCTTGGACCATTCTGAGGCGGACCCGAAGCCTCTTCCGTCTAGCCGTTGGGTCCTTCTCGCCGCATCCTTCGCCTCGCACCCCGATTGCTATGCGGTGAGGCTCCTCGGCCGCCTCGGAACTATCTGTGTATCGGACGCGTCGCGGGATAAGGGGTTGTCACTGGTAGTCGCCCCAAGCGCGTCCGATGCTTGGACCATTCCGAGGTGGCCCCGAAGCCTCTTCCGTCTAGCCGTTGGGTCCTTCTCGCCGCATCCCTCGCCTCGCACCCCGATTGCTATGCGGTGAGGCTCCTCGGCCGCCTTGGAACTATCTGTGTATCGGACGCGTCGCGGGATAAGGGGTTGTCACTGGTAGTCGCCCCAAGCGCGTCCGATGCTTGGACCATTCCGAGGCGGACCCGAAGCCTCTTCCGTCTAGCCGTTGGGTCCTTCTCGCCGCATCCCTCGCCTCGCACCCCGATTGCTATGCGGTGAGGCTCCTCAGCCGCCTTGGAACTATCTGTGTATCGGACGCGTCGCGGGATAAGGGGTTGTCACTGGTAGTCGCCCCAAGCGCGTCCGATGCTTGGACCATTCCGAGGCGGACCCGAAGCCTCTTCCGTCTAGCCGTTGGGTCCTTCTCGCCGCATCCCTCGCCTCGCACCCCGATTGCTATGCGGTGAGGCTCCTCGGCCGCCTTGGAACTATCTGTGTATCGGACGCGTCGCGGGATAAGGGGTTGTCACTGGTAGTCGCCCCAAGCGCGTCCGATGCTTGGACCATTCCGAGGCGGACCCGAAGCCTCTTCCGTCTAGCCGTTGGGTCCTTCTCGCCGCATCCCTCGCCTCGCACCCCGATTGCTATGCGGTGAGGCTCCTCGGCCGCCTTGGAACTATCTGTGTATCGGACGCGTCGCGGGATAAGGGGTTGTCACTGGTAGTCGCCCCAAGCGCGTCCGATGCTTGGACCATTCCGAGGCGGCCCCGAAGCCTCTTCCGTCTAGCCGTTGGGTCCTTCTCGCCGCATCCTTCGCCTCGCACCCCGATTGCTATGCGGTGAGGCTCCTCGGCCGCCTTGGAACTATCTGTGTATCGGACGCGTCGCGGGATAAGGGGTTGTCACTGGTAGTCGCCCCAAGCGCGTCCGATGCTTGGACCATTCCGAGGCGGCCCCGAAGCCTCTTCCGTGTAGCCGTTGGGTCCTTCTCGCCGCATCCCTCGCCTCGCACCCCGATTGCTATGCGGTGAGGCTCCTCGGCCGCCTTGGAACTATCTGTGTATCGGACGCGTCGCGGGATAAGGGGTTGTCACTGGTAGTCGCCCCAAGCGCGTCCGATGCTTGGACCATTCCGAGGTGGACCTGAAGCCTCTTCCCTCTAGCCGTTGGGGCTTTCTCGCCGCATCCCTCGCCTTGCACCCTGATTGCTATGCTGTGAGGCTCCTCGGCCGCCTTGGAACTATCTGTGTATCGGACGCATCGCGGGATAAGGGGTTGGCAGTGGTAGTCGCCCCAAGCGCATCCGATGCTTGGACCATTCCGAGGCGGCCCTGCAGCCTCTTCCGTCTAGCCGTTGGGGCCATCTCGCCGCATCCCCCACCTCGCACCACGATTGCTATGCGGTGAGGCTCCTTGGCCGCCTCGGAACTATCTGTGTATCGGACGCATCGCGGGATAAGGGGTTGTCACTGGTAGTCGCCCCAAGCGCGTCCGATGCTTGGACTATTCCGAGGCGGCCCTGCAGCCTCTTCCGTCTAGCCGTTGGGGCCATCTCGCCGCATCCCCCACCTCCTCGGCCGCCTCGGAACTATCTGTGTATCGGACGCATCGCGGGATAAGGGGTTGGCAGTGGTAGTCGCCCCAAGCGCGTCCGATGCTTGGACTATTCCGAGGCAGCCCTGCAGCCTCTTCCGTCTAGCCTTTGGGGCCATCTCGCCGCATCCCTCGCCTCGCACCCCGATTGCTATGCGGTGAGGCTCCTCGGCCGCCTGGGAACTATCTTCGTATCGGACGCATCGCGGGATAAGGGGTTGTCACTGGTAGTCGCCCCAAGCGCGTCCGATGCTTGGACTATTCCGAGGCGGCCCTGTGGCCTCTTCCGTCTAGCCGTTGGGGCCATCTCGCCGCATCCCCCACCTCGCACCCCGATTGCTATGCGGTGAGGCTCTTCGGCCGCCTTGGAACTATCTTCGTATCGGACGCATCGCGGGATAAGGGGTTGTCACTGGTAGTGGCCCCAAGCGCGTCCGATGCTTGGACTATTCCGAGGCGGCCCTGCAGCCTCTTCCGTCTAGCCGTTGGGGCCATCTCGCCGCATCCCCCACCTCGCACCCCGATTGCTATGCGGTGAGGCTCCTCGGCCGCCTTGGAACTATCTTCGTATCGGACGCATCGCGGGATAAGGGGTTGTCACTGGTAGTCGCCCCAAGCGCGTCCGATGCTTGGACTATTCCGACGCGGCCCTGTGGCCTCTTCCGTCTAGCCGTTGGGGCCATCTCGCCGCATCCCCCACCTCGCACCCCGATTGCTATGCGGTGAGGCTCCTCGGCCGCCTTGGAACCATCTTCGTATCGGACGCATCGCGGGATAGGGGGCTGTCACTGGTAGTCGCCCCAAGCGTGTCCGATGCTTGGACCATTCCTAGGCGGCCCTGAAGCCTCTTCCGTCTAGCCGTTGGGGCCTTCCCGCCCCATCCCTCGCCTCGCACCCCCGATTGCTATGCGGTGAGGCTCCTCGGCCGCCTTGGAACCATCTGTGTATCGGACGCATCGCGGGATAAGGGGTTGGCACTGGCAGTCGCCCCAAGCGCGTCCGATGCTTGGACCATTCCGAGGTGGCCCTGAAGCCTCTTCCGTCTAGCCGTTGGGGCCTTCCCGCCCCATCCCTCGCCTCGCACCCCGATTGATATGCGGTGAGGCTCCTCGGCCGCCTTGGAACTATCTGTGTATCGGACGCATCGCGGGATAAGGGGTTGGCACTGGTAGTCGTCCCAATCGCATCCGATGCTTGGACCATTCCGAGGCGGCCCTGCAGCCTCTTCCGTTTAGCCGTCGGGGCCTTCCCGCCGCATCCCTCGCCTCGCATCCCGATTCCTATGCGGTGAGTCTTCTCGGCCGCAGCGGAACTATACCTGTTATTGCTACTGCATCCTTCGGCTGGTAACCTCCTCTGCCGCCTTGGAACGTTCTCTTTGTCGGACGCGTCGCGGGATAAGGGGTTGGCACTGGTAGTCGCCCCAAGCGCGCCCGATGCATAGACCGCTCCGAGTCGACCTTGCTTTCAGCCTCTCACATGCATAGACCTCTCTGAGTCGACCCTGCAGCCTCTCACGTTTAGCCTTTGGAATCTCGCCTCACAACATGATTGCTATCCTTGATGCATCCCATGCCTCGAGCCCTGATTGCTTTCTTGGCTGCATCCCTCCTCTCCTCACAGCCCGGTTGTCATCACTGCTTCATCCGTCGCTTCATGCATTCTGGCTGCTGGGCCCTTCCCACCGCACACCTCGATTGCTATCTCTTCTGCATCACACACCCCGATTGCTATCTCTGCTACATCCCTCGGCTCTCACTTCTGCATCCTTCGCCTCACACCTCGATTGCTATCAATGCTGCATCCGTAACCTCACACCCCGATTGCTATGCGGGGAGGCTCCTTGGCCGCCTTGGAAATTTCTGTGTGTCGGACGCACCGCGGGATAAGGGGTTGGCACTGGTAGTCGCCCCAAGTGCGCCCGATTCTTAGACCGCTTCGAGGTGACCTCGTAGCCTCTTTCGTCCAGGCTTCCTGCCTTCAACGCCCTTTTTACACCTCGATTGCTATGCGCGGGCTCGTTGGCGTCTATCACCTCTCTGCGAAGAGTGGCACGATGATTGTTGGGGTAAATCGTAGCAGTCCGATCTCTGGCCTTGGGCCATTGTGAGGGCTGATCGATTTCCTGTGCGCATCTCGTGTTCGCCCAGTAACAGACTCGACGACTTGTAATCGGTCTTGTTCCCGATTGTTCCTGGAGGTAGTCTTCGGAACTCTTGGATTTGACCTGTCACTCGAACTGTCCTCTTCCGAGGATGCTTGTGTGTGTGTGCTTGTGCCATTTCCTTGGCGGTATTAACGAGATATTAAAGAGCGGAGTGAGCGCCTCGCCCAGCTATGCTTGGGGCTGTCACTCCCTTACCCGGTGTGCGACCGCTTTGCACGTAGGTTGCGGAGCATCGCGACTCTTTCGATGTTTGGCGGTTGTCTTCCGGTGATGCGTTGGTCCCGAAGTGCACGTTACTAGCATTTCTGCCATTGTTCTCGATCTTTGGCACGTTCCTTCGTTGCAATTGGATATATATCTCCGTTTATACGCGCAGGCTTCTCCCGCCTATTCAGCGCTGTCCCACTCTCAGCACTCTCGTGGTCTCCTTGGCTTCTCTCTCCCGTGAGCGAGCTCTCTTCTCGAGTCTTTTCCATGTCCCATGGAGGTTGCCTTGCGAAATTCGGGCACACAAACGTGACCGGATAAGAGCGGAATTGCCTATGAGGAGAAGCTCACCTTAGGGAGCAGCAATGCCGAGTGTTTCGACAGAGGGTAGAGGGGGCGTTGTTTGGGCGGTTGCACAAAAGAGTGCTACGTTTGCACTGAAGGTTGCTTCTTCGTCTCCGACGAACTCTTCGAGGCAAAAAAGCTTGTTTACGGGGTCGAGGTGGGACTGTTCGTGCGAGTTGCGCCACCAAAAGTGCGTAGGGGGCATATACCTGGGAAATGGATGTCTCTGAGTGGCCTTACTCGGTCGCGTGCACGGTGCATTCTCTAACGGCAGGACTGTCGCGAGCATGTGCGGTTCGGATGTTTTCGGGTAAAGGGTTCCGTACGGGATGTTCTTCCCAGGCTCCTGTGAACCGAGACTCTGCATCGTCATGCTCCGGCTCCCGTGGGTGCTTCATGCCTCGTCGAGCTGTTTGTCGTGGACGATTAAGGCCGAGGCCTTCCTTCGAGAGGGGAATTGTTCAGGCTGGTCGAGG
>NW_026728848.1:652500-667500 GCF_030272615.1 Cryptomeria japonica | reverse complement strand
CAAAACGGAAATTTTAAAATCTCCTTTTTTTTTTGCCTTTTCTGGAAATTAGTGAAGGCAGCGCATCAAAGGTGCGCACCTCGCTGCCCACCTTGGTGTGCTCTGAGGTGCGCACCCGGGAGCGCTACGAAGTGTGCTCCAAGGTGCGACGTGCACGTTGTCGGAGCCCGGTTTGCCCCGGGTGCGCACCTCGCCTGCACCTTGGCCGGGGTGGGCACCTTGGCTGGGTTTGCCCAGGGTGCGCTCCGAAGCGGGGTTACTGGAGCGCCCCCTCTTTTTTTGTCAGAGCGTTTGGTGGGGTTTCTCGCATTGGCTCTTCCCAGGCCCGGTTGTTGGGTGCGCTCCCACCCTGGCGCGCGCGAAGTTGGAAGTTGGGTTAATTGCCCGGGCGCGCACCTTCGCCAGGGTGGGCACCTTGGTGCGCACACCTTGGCTGGGCTGCGCACCAGGGCGGGCTCAAGATGGCACCAGCATTCCCTTTTTCTCACTATCTTTCAAAACGGAAATTTTAAAATCTCGTTTTTTTTTTGCCTTTTATGGAAATTAGTGAAGGCATCGCATCAAAGGTGCGCACCTCGCTGCCCACCTTGGTGTGCTCCGAGGTGCCCACCACGGTGCGCAACGCCGGTGCGAACCCGGGAGCGCCCCGATGTGTGCTCCAAGGTGCGGCGTGCACGAAGTCGGACCCCGGTTTGCCCCGGGTGCGCACCTCGCGTGCACCTTGGTGCGCACACCTTGGCTGGGTTGCGCGGCCTGGTGGGCACCATGGTGCGCACCAAGGAGCGCTCCGAAGTGTGCTCCAAGGTGCGGCGTGCACGAAGTCGGAGCCCGGTTTGCCCCGGGTACGCACCTCGCGTGCACCTTCACCGGGGTGGGCACCTCGGCTGGGTTGCGCGCCCTGGTGCGCACCAAGGAGCGCTCCGAAGTGTGCTCCAAGGTGCGGCGTGCACGAAGTCGGAGCCCGGTTTGCCCCGGGTGCGCACCTTCGCCGCGGTGCGCACCATGGCGTGCACGAAGTCGGAGCCCGGTTTGCCCCGGGTGCGCACCTCGCGTGCACCTTCGGCGGGGTTGCGCGCCCTGGTGGGCACCATGGTGCGCACCAAGGAGCGCTCCGAAGTGTGCTCCAAGGTGCGGCGTGCACGAAGTCGGAGCCCGGTTTGCCCCGGGTGCGCACCTCGCGTGCACCTTCGGCGGGGTTGCGCGCCCTAGTGGGCACCATGGTGCGCACCAAGGAGCGCTCCGAAGTGTGCTCCAAGGTGCGGCGTGCACGAAGTCGGAGCCCGGTTTGCCCCGGGTGCGCACCTCGCGTGCACCTTCGCCGCGGTGGGCACCATGGCGTGCACGAAGTCGGAGCCCGGTTTGCCCCGGGTGCGCACCTCGCGTGCACCTTCGCCGGGGTGGGCACCTCGGCTGGGTTGCGCGCCCTGGTGCGCACCAAGGAGCGCTCCGAAGTGTGCTCCAAGGTGCGGCGTGCACGAAGTCGGAGCCCGGTTTGCCCCGGGTGCGCACCTCGCGTGCACCTTCGCCAGGGTGGGCACCTCGGTGCGCACACCTTCTCAATGTTTTCTTGCCTTTTCTGGAAATTGGTGAAGGCAGCGCATCAAAGGTGCGCACCTCGGTGTGCTCCGAGGTGCGAACCCGAGAGCGCTCCGAGGTGCCCACGAAGTCGAAAGTCGGGTTAATTGCATTGTTTTCCCCGGGTGCGCTCCGAGGTGCGCAACATCGGCGCGCACCAAGGAGGGCTCCGAAGTGTGCTCCAAGGTGCGCACGATGGCGTGCACCTCTGGTGCGCACGATTCGGAGCTCGGTTTGACCGGGGTGCGCACACCTTGGCTGGGTTGCGCACCTTTTGTGCGCTCCAAGGTGCGCACGAAGTCGGAGCTCGGTTTGCCCCGGGTGCGCACCTTCGCCAGGGTGCGCACCTTGATGCGCACGCCTTGGCTGGGCTGCGCACCTTGGTGGGCGCCATGGTGCGCACCTTTCGTGCGCTCCAAGGTGCGCACGAAGTCGGAGCTCGGTTTGCCCCGGGTGCGCACCTTGGTGGGCGCCATGGTGCACTCCGAGGTGCCCAAGATTGGTGCGCACCAAGGAGCGCTCCGAAGTGCGCTCCAAGGTGCGCGCGAAGTCGAAAGTTGGGTTAATTGTCCGGTTTGCCTCGGGTGCGCACCTTGCGTGCACCTTCGCCAGGGTGGGCGCCTTGGTGCGCACACCTTGGCTGGGCTGCGCACACCTTGGCACCCGCGTTTCCTTCATTTTAAATTTTTTTTTTTTACAATCTCTCAAGTGGGAAATTCTATAATCTCAACTTTTTTTGCCTTTTCAGGAAACTTTTGAATGGAGCGCATCATTGGTGCGCTCCGAAGTGTGCTCCAAAGCTCTCTCCAGCTGCGTGCACCTGCCCCGGCCGCGCACCCGGCCCCGCCCAGCTTCGCTCACCTGTCCCGGGCGTCTGGTGCGGAACCTTAGAGTAAGAAACATCACCGTGCACCTTGGCCAACGTGCGCGACTCGACCGAGCGCGCACTGGCCGAGGTGCACACCGATTTCACCTGGGTGCGCGCGCAGCACCTCGGGCGCACCGGGGTGCGCGCACAACGCCCGGGTTGCACCGTGGCCTGTGTGCTCGGGGCGCCTCGGGTGCGCGCTCGGTGTCGCCCCGCGCGCGCGCGGTAGTGCGGGCAGCGCACCCCGGCCCGGCCCGGCCCCGACGAGAACGCAAACGGGCAAAAGGTTTATTCAAATAGCATTGCGACGCCCGGCGAAAAACTAAAAAAGGGTGCAACACCGGGACTTCCCGGGAGGTCACCCATCCCAGTACTACTCCGGCCCAAGCGCGCTTAACTGCGGAGTTCTGATGGGATCCGGTGCACTAACGCTGGTATGATCGCACCCGTTATGAGCTTGTCGCAGTGTGTACTTAGCAAACCGCGACCCACGTGCGAATCCACCCCGGCCACCCACCCCCGTCGAGGTGCACACCCTCCCTCGCGAAGTGCGCCCCGTTCGCCAAGTGTGAACCCTGCCCGGGTGCGCGCACCTTGCTAGGGCGTCGGGTGTGCACCCGGCCCGGCCTACGTGCGTGCACCTGGAGGGGGCGTCGTGTGCGTGCAGTGTCCCGTCTGCAACGCGGTGCCCACACACCACCTCGGGCGCAACGACCTGCGCTCACATGTGGGCCGAGTGCACCTTGGTGCATGTTCGGGGCGCCTCGGGTGCACGCTCGATCTTGCCCCGGTGCACCAAGGCGCTCGGTTTGCCCCGGGTGCGCACTTGGTGCAAGGTGGGCACCCAAAATAGGGATCAAGCACCAAAACACAAGTTTCGGGATGCAAAATGGGACCCAAGGACCACAAATGCGTTCCAAGACCCATGATGGGTCCACGAGAACAAAAATGTGTTCCGAGACTTAATAAACAAATATTGGGTTTTAGGAGAAGAAACATGCTCTGATGCCCAAAACGAGAATCGACCCCGAAAAGGCCACAGGCCAAAAGTGGGATGCGAGACAAAAAAAAATGGGACCCGAGGACCAAAATTGGGTTCCCAGGTCGAAGACAGGGCAACCGGACAAGAAACGACCTCTAAGGCTCGAAATGAGTCCCGACGACTAAAACTTGACAAGAAGCACCCATCAGGCACCCAACTCGACACCCATGGGATGCCGACCCACCCGGGCTTCCACCTAGCACACCTTGGCACCCACCCACCCTCGCACCCAACCTCGCACCCAACTTAGCACCTTTGAACCCACATTGGCACTCACCCTGACCCTGGCACCTTGGAACCCACATTGGCACTCACCTTGACCCTGGCACCCACCTTTGCACTCACCTTGGGACCCACCCTGGCTCCCACCTCGGCACCCACCCAGACACCCACCTTGGTTCCTTGGCACCCACCTTGGATCCTTGGCACCCACCCCGACACCCACCTTGGCACGCAACTTGGCTACTTGCCACCCACCTTGGCTCCTTGACGCCCACCCCGACAACCACCCCGTGACCTACCCTGGCTAGGGTTGGTGCACACCCACCCTGGTGCCCACCTTGGCACCCACCCTATGACCCACCTTGGCACGCACCTTAGTACCCACCCTGTTACCCACCCTAGGACCCACCCCGTGACCCACCTTGGCCAGGGTGGGTGCACCCACCCTGGTGCCCACCTTGGCACCCACCCATCCTAGCACCCAGCCTGTGACCGGGCTTGGAACCCAACCTTGCACCCGCACCCGTCTTGGCCAGTGTGGGTGCGCACCCATCCTGGCACCCACGTTGTGACACACCCTTTAACCCACGCACCCTAGCACCCACGTTGGCACCCACCTTGGAACCCAACCTAGCAACTTGGCACCCACCCCGTGACCCACCTTGGCATCCACCATAGCAGTCGCCGACTTGGCACCCACCTCGGCACCCACCTTGACACTTGTGGACCCACCTTGCCACTCACCCTAGCATCGACCCATCCTAGCACCCACCCTGGCACCTTTGCACCCTAGCACTCACCCATCCTAGCACCTAACCTGTGACCCACCTTGACACTCACCCTCGCACCCACCTTGGAACCCAACCTAGCACCCACCCACCCTGACACCAACCCTAGCACCTACCCACCCTTGCACCCACCCTGTGACCCATCTTGGCACCCACCCATCCTACCACTCAACCTATCACCCACCTTCTCACCCACCTTGGCATCCACCTTAGCACCCACCCACACTGGCACCTTGGCACCCACCTCGGGCAAGGTGGGTGCACACCCACCCTGGCACCCAATTTAGAACCCACCGAGCATGTTACCCACCTTGGCACCCACATTGCAGCCCACCCTAGTACCCACCCTATGACCCACATTGGCATCCACACCCTAGCACCCAGGCACCTCGACACCCGCCTTGACACCCACCCTAGCACTGAACCTGTGACCCACCTTGGAACTCACCCTAGAACCCACCCACCCTGTGAACCACCTTGGCATCCACCTTAGCACCCACCCACCTTGGCACCCACTCTAGCACTCACCCATCCTAACACCCAACTTGTTACCCACCTTGGCACCCGCCCTCGCGTCCACCTTGAAACCCACCCTAGCACCCACCCACGCAGGAGCCCACCTTGGCACCCAACCTAACACCCACGCATCCTGGCACCCAACTTGTGACCCACCTTGGAACCCACCCTAGTACCCACCTTTGAACCCACTATATCACCAACCCACCTTGGCACCCACCCTATGACCCTCTTTGGAATCCACCCTAGCACGCACCCACCCTGGCACCCACCATGGAGCGCACCCTAGCACCCACCCACCTCGGCACGCACCTCAACACCCACCTTGGTGTGCGCACTGCGCCAACCTCTCAAAGACCCTATGTGGTGCGCTCCAAAGTGTACACCTTTGGTGCGCTCCAAGGTGCGCACCTTTGGTGCACACCGAGGTGCACACCAAAGTGTGCACCGAGGTGAGCACCAAAGTGCACTCCAGGGTGCACACCAAGGCGTGCACCTTTGGTGCGGTCAATGCAAACGAATTCGGAAGTTGGGGTCGATGTCCTAATCGCTGCTGCAGACTACACGTATGAGAATCGGACAAATAGCTTTATATAGGGGAGGTGTTGCGTTTGATGGGTCGACTCCCCTGGTTGTGTGCACTGCACCAACTTCAAAGACCCTGTCTTGTTTAAGAAGTCAAAAGTTGGGGTGGATGTCCTAATCATTGCTGCAGTCTACGCATGTATGAGAATCAGACAAATAGCTTATATAGGGGAGGTGTTGCATTCGGTGGGTTGACTCCCCTGGTTGTGCGCACTGCGCCAACCTCAAAGACCCCGCATAGCAGAAGAAGTCGGAAGTCGGATTTTGGTGAGCACCAAGGCGTGCACCTTTGGTGCGGTCAACGCAGACGAATTCAGAAGTTGGGGTGGATGTCCTAATCGTTGTTGCAGGCTACACATGTATGAGAATCAGACAAATAGCTTATATAGGGGAGGTGTTGGGTTTGATGGGTCAACTCCCTTGGTTGTGCGCATTACGCCAACCTCAAAGACCTTGTTTTCGTTAAGAAGTCAAAAGTTGGGGTCAATGTCCTAATGGCTCCTGCAGGCTACACATGTATGAGAATCGGACAAATAGCTTATATAGGGGAGGTGTTGGGTTTGATGGGTCGACTCCCCTGGTTGTGCGCATTACGTCAACCTCAAAGACCTTGTTTTCGTTAAGAAGTCAAAAGTTGGGGTCGATGTCCTAATTGCTCCTGTAGACTACACATGTATGAGAATCAGACAAATAGCTTATATAGGGGAGGTGTTGGGTTTGATGGGTTGACTCCCCTAGTTGTTCGCATTACACCAACCTCAAAGACCTTGTTTTCGTTTAGAAGCCGAAAGTTGGGGTCGATGTCCTAATTGCTCCTGCAGGCTACGCATGTATGAGAATCAGACAAATAGCTTATATAGGGGAGGTGTTGGGTTTGATGGGTCGACTCCCCTGGTTGTGCGCATTGCGCCAACCTCAAAGACCCTGCATTGCGGATGAAGTCGAAAGTCAGAGTTTGGTGTGCTACAAGGTGTGGTCGAAGGTGCTCACCTAGGTGTGCACCTTTGGAGCACAGGAAAAGTGCCCTCCAAAAGTGCGCACCTTTGGAGTGCACAAAAGTGCCCTCCAAAAGTGCGCACCTTTGGAGCGCAGAAAAGTGCCCTCCAAAAAGTGCCCTCCAAAAGTGCGCACCTTTGGAGCGCAGAAAAGTGCCCTCCAAAAAGTGCCCTCCAAAAGTGCGCACCTTTGGAGCGCAGAAAAGTGCCCTCCAAAAAGTGCCCTCCAAAAGTGCGCACCTTTGGAGCGCAGAAAAGTGCCCTCCAAAAAGTGCCCTCCAAAAGTGCGCACCTTTGGAGCGCAGAAAAGTGCCCTCCAAAAAGTGCCCTCCAAAAGTGCGCACCTTTGGAGCGCAGAAAAGTGCCCTCCAAAAAGTGCCCTCCAAAAGTGCGCACCTTTGGAGCGCAGAAAAGTGCCCTCCAAAAAGTGCCCTCCAAAAGTGCGCACCTTTGGAGCGCAGAAAAGTGCCCTCCAAAAAGTGCCCTCCAAAAGTGCGCACCTTTGGAGCGCAGAAAAGTGCCCTCCAAAAAGTGCCCTCCAAAAGTGCGCACCTTTGGAGCGCAGAAAAGTGCCCTCCAAAAGTGCGCACCTTTGGAGCGCACAAAAGTGCCCTCCAAAAGTGCGCACTTTTGGTGCGCACCAAGGCGCTGGTTCGGTCGTTGCAGGCGAGTTCGGAAGTTGGGGTCGATGTCCTGAGCGGAGGTGCAAACTACACAGGTGTCGGAATCGGACAAATAGCTTATATAGGGGAGGTGTATGCTTCGATGGGTCGACTCCCCAGGTTGAGCGCACCGCGCCAACCTCAAAGACCCTACGGTATGGATGAAGTCGGAAGTTGGGTCCGATGACCGATTCGATTAGTAGGTATGCTCATGAGGTCGGAATTTGGGTCCGATGACCTGCCATGTGCAGGAAGGCGAATGTTGACACTGTGCGTTGCAAGGTGCACACCAAGGCGCTGGTGCGGTCTTTTTAGTCGAGTTCGGAAGTTGGGGTCGATGTCCTGATCGGAGGTGCAAGCTACACAGGTGTGGGAATCGGACAAATAGCTTATATAGGGGAGGTGTATGCTTCGTTGGGTCGACTCCCCGGGTTGAGCGCACCGCGCCAACCTCAAAGACCCTACGGTATGGATGAAGTCGGAAGTTGGGTCCGATGACCGATTCGATATGTAGGCATACTCGCGAGGTCGGAATTTGGGTCCGATGACCTGCCACGTGCAGGAAGGCGAATGTTGGCACTGTGCGTTGCAAGGTGCGCACCAAGGCGCTGGTTCGGTCGTTGGAGGCGAGTTCGGAAGTTGGGGTCGATGTCTTGATCGGAGGTGCAAACTACACAGGTGTGGGAATCGGACAAATAGCTTATATAGGGGAGGTGTATGCTTCGTTGGGTCGACTCCCCGGGTTGAGCGCACCGCGCCAACCTCAAAGACCCTACGGTATGGATGAAGTCGGAAGTTGGGTCCGATGACCGATTCGATATGTAGGCATACTCGCGAGGTCGGAATTTGGGTCCGATGACCTGCCATGTGCAGGAAGGCGAATGTTGGGACTGTGCGTCGCAAGGTGCGCACCAAGGCGCTGGTGCCGTCGTTGCAGTCGAGTTCGGAAGTTGGGGTCGATGTCCTGGTCAGAGGTGCAAACTACACAGGTGTGGGAATCGGACAAATAGCTTATATAGGGGAGGTGTATGCTTCGATGGGTCGACTCCCTGGGTTGAGCGCACCGCGCCAACCTCAAAGACCCTACAGTATGGATGAAGTCGGAAGTTGGGTCCGATGACCGATTCGATACGTAGGCATATTGGCGAGGTCTGAATTTGTGTCCGATGACCTGCCATGCGCAGGAAGGCGGAATTTGGGTCCGATGACCGAGTTGATGGCGTGCCATGCGCAGAAAGGCGGAATTTGGGTCCGATGACCGAGTTGATGTTGATGGCCCGCCATGCACAGGAAGGCGGAATTTGGGTCCGATGACCGATTTGAAGGCGTGCCATACGCAAAAAGGCGGAGTTTGGGTCCGATGACCGAGTTGATATTGATGGCCCGCCATGCGCAGGAAGGCGGAATTTGGGTCCGATGACCTGACATACGCATGGAGTCCGACTCGGGGGCCGATGTTCGATTCGATGACTTGCATTGTGGGTAAAGTCGGAAGTTGTGGTCTTTGACCCGATTCGATGACCAGACTTCGGCTGCTTGAGAATCGGACAAATAACTTATATAGGGGAGGTAGTGTTCTCGAGCATCCTCCCCCCGTGCCCGTTTATGTCGATTGATGCTGGTGCTCGACTGGTTGGAGCGCTCGGATGCAAAAATCTTGCACCAGGATTTATCGATTGTGATGGACACGGCAAGTCTCCTGATTGCTATGCAGGAGCTCATCGTGAATCTCTATGCGGCCTTGGTATGGACTCGACCTGCGGAATGGTTCGGCAATGGTAGTCGCTCCAACACGTCCTTGCAATGGCCACAGAGGTGATTCGACTAGAGCTCCAGTCTAGCTTTTGGGTTGCTTGGCGGACTGGTATAGCCGCGATCGAGTTCCGGCCATGAACGTTTTAGATAGCTCTTGGGCTTTCTGGGACCGAAGTCGGAAGTTTGGGCTGTTGTCCGATTTGATGACCATTCTTCGGATGTGTGAGAATCGGACAAATAACTTATATAGGGGACTGTGTTGTCTCACGCAGCCCCCTCCGTGCCCCTCTATCTCGACCGATGTTGGTGCTTGAAAGGGTTGGGATCGCTCGGATTTATAAACGTGCACCACCATTTGTCGAGTGTGAGGGACGCGGCAGGTCTCCTAAATGCTATGCGGGCGCTCTCTGAGAATCTCTATCCGGCCTCGACACAGACTAGTCTTGCTGAATGGTTTGGCACTGGTAGTCGATCCAACACGTCGTTGTTGTGGCCGCCTAGGCGATTCGATTCGAGCCCCCGTCTAGCTTTTGGGTTGCTTGGCGGATTTTGCCCTATCCGCAAGTGAGCTCGGTCCCTAAACGTTCGAGAAACCCGATTGCTATGCGCCGACTCTCTTTCTTGCGAGCCTCCATCTAGCTTTTGGGTCTCTACGGAACGGAAGTCGGAATCTGGGACCGTTGTTTGATTCGACGAGGCAGACTACGGTTGTGCGAGAATCGGACAAATAACTTATATAGGGGAGGTGTTGACTGGAGCATTCTCCCCCGTGCCCCTCTAACTCGACCAATGCTGGCGCTCGAACGGTGGTAGCGCTCGGATTTTCATTGAGCGCCAGCATTGGTCGATTTAGAGGGGCATGCGAGATTCCCGAATGCTATGCGAGGGCTCTAACGGAAATGTCTATTGGTTTCGGTATGGATGCAATTGCGAGTGGTTCGGCAAAGGTAGTCGTTCCGATGCGTCCATGTCGTGGCCAAATCGATAATTCGATTTGAGCCCTCGTATAGCATTTGGGTCTCTCGATGTGATTCCGCATTCCAGTCCCTTTGGGCACTGCTTGAGCCGCATCCCAGGGGGTTCCCTTCCCAATAATCTGCCTCGCAACCCGATTGCTATGCGGTGAGGCTCCTCGGCCGCCTCGGAACTATCTGTGTATCAGACGCATCGCGGGATAAGGGGTTGGCAACGGTAGTCGCCCCAAGCGCGTCCGATGCTTGGACCATTCCGAGGCGGCCCTGAAGCCTCTTCCGTCTAGCCGTTGGGTCCTTCTCGCCGCATCCCTCGCCTCGCACCCCGATTGCTATGCGGTGAGGCTCCTCGGCCGCCTCGGAACTATCTGTGTATCGGACGCGTCGCGGGATAAGGGGTTGTCACTGGTAGTCGCCCCAAGCGCGTCCGATGCTTGGACCATTCCGAGGCGGCCCTGAAGCCTCTTTCGTCTAGCCGTTGGGTCCTTCTCGCCGCATCCCTCGCCTCGCACCCCGATTGCTATGCGGTGAGGCTCCTCGGCCGCCTCGGAACTATCTGTGTATCGGACGCGTCGCGGGATAAGGGGTTGTCATTGGTAGTCGCCCCAAGCGCGTCCGATGCTTGGACCATTCCGAGGCGGCCCTGAAGCCTCTTCCGTCTAGCCGTTGGGTCCTTCTCGCCGCATCCCTCGCCTCGCACCCCGATTGCTATGCGGTGAGGCTCCTCGGCCGCCTCGGAACTATCTGTGTATCGGACGCGTCGCGGGATAAGGGGTTGTCACTGGTAGTCGCCCCAAGCGCGTCCGATGCTTGGACCATTCCGAGGCGGCCCTGAAGCCTCTTCCGTCTAGCCGTTGGGTCCTTCTCGCCGCATCCCTCGCCTCGCACCCCGATTGCTATGCGGTGAGGCTCCTCGGCCGCCTCGGAACTATCTGTGTATCGGACGCGTCGCGGGATAAGGGGTTGTCACTGGTAGTCGCCCCAAGCGCGTTCGATGCTTGGACCATTCCGAGGCGGCCCTGAAGCCTCTTCCGTCTAGCCGTTGGGTCCTTCTCGCCGCATCCCTCGCCTCGCACCCCGATTGCTATGCGGTGAGGCTCCTCGGCCGCCTTGGAACTATCTGTGTATCGGACGCGTCGCGGGATAAGGGGTTGTCACTGGTAGTCGCCCCAAGCGCGTCCGATGCTTGGACCATTCCGAGGCGGACCCGAAGCCTCTTCCGTCTAGCCGTTGGGTCCTTCTCGCCGCATCCTTCGCCTCGCACCCCGATTGCTATGCGGTGAGGCTCCTCGGCCGCCTCGGAACTATCTGTGTATCGGACGCGTCGCGGGATAAGGGGTTGTCACTGGTAGTCGCCCCAAGCGCGTCCGATGCTTGGACCATTCCGAGGTGGCCCCGAAGCCTCCCGTCTAGCCGTTGGGTCCTTCTCGCCGCATCCCTCGCCTCGCACCCCGATTGCTATGCGGTGAGGCTCCTCGGCCGCCTTGGAACTATCTGTGTATCGGACGCGTCGCGGGATAAGGGGTTGTCACTGGTAGTCGCCCCAAGCGCGTCCGATGCTTGGACCATTCCGAGGCGGACCCGAAGCCTCTTCCGTCTAGCCGTTGGGTCCTTCTCGCCGCATCCCTCGCCTCGCACCCCGATTGCTATGCGGTGAGGCTCCTCGGCCGCCTTGGAACTATCTGTGTATCGGACGCGTCGCGGGATAAGGGGTTGTCACTGGTAGTCGCCCCAAGCGCGTCCGATGCTTGGACCATTCCGAGGCGGACCCGAAGCCTCTTCCGTCTAGCCGTTGGGTCCTTCTCGCCGCATCCCTCGCCTCGCACCCCGATTGCTATGCGGTGAGGCTCCTCGGCCGCCTTGGAACTATCTGTGTATCGGACGCGTCGCGGGATAAGGGGTTGTCACTGGTAGTCGCCCCAAGCGCGTCCGATGCTTGGACCATTCCGAGGCGGACCCGAAGCCTCTTCCGTCTAGCCGTTGGGTCCTTCTCGCCGCATCCCTCGCCTCGCACCCCGATTGCTATGCGGTGAGGCTCCTCGGCCGCCTTGGAACTATCTGTGTATCGGACGCGTCGCGGGATAAGGGGTTGTCACTGGTAGTCGCCCCAAGCGCGTCCGATGCTTGGACCATTCCGAGGCGGACCCGAAGCCTCTTCCGTCTAGCCGTTGGGTCCTTCTCGCCGCATCCCTCGCCTCGCACCCCGATTGCTATGCGGTGAGGCTCCTCGGCCGCCTTGGAACTATCTGTGTATCGGACGCGTCGCGGGATAAGGGGTTGTCACTGGTAGTCGCCCCAAGCGCGTCCGATGCTTGGACCATTCCGAGGCGGACCCGAAGCCTCTTCCGTCTAGCCGTTGGGTCCTTCTCGCCGCATCCCTCGCCTCGCACCCCGATTGCTATGCGGTGAGGCTCCTCGGCCGCCTTGGAACTATCTGTGTATCGGACGCGTCGCGGGATAAGGGGTTGTCACTGGTAGTCGCCCCAAGCGCGTCCGATGCTTGGACCATTCCGAGGCGGCCCCGAAGCCTCTTCCGTCTAGCCGTTGGGTCCTTCTCGCCGCATCCTTCGCCTCGCACCCCGATTGCTATGCGGTGAGGCTCCTCGGCCGCCTTGGAACTATCTGTGTATCGGACGCGTCGCGGGATAAGGGGTTGTCACTGGTAGTCGCCCCAAGCGCGTCCGATGCTTGGACCATTCCGAGGCGGCCCCGAAGCCTCTTCCGTGTAGCCGTTGGGTCCTTCTCGCCGCATCCCTCGCCTCGCACCCCGATTGCTATGCGGTGAGGCTCCTCGGCCGCCTTGGAACTATCTGTGTATCGGACGCGTCGCGGGATAAGGGGTTGTCACTGGTAGTCGCCCCAAGCGCGTCCGATGCTTGGACCATTCCGAGGCGGACCTGAAGCCTCTTCCCTCTAGCCGTTGGGGCTTTCTCGCCGCATCCCTCGCCTCGCACCCTGATTGCTATGCTGTGAGGCTCCTCGGCCGCCTTGGAACTATCTGTGTATCGGACGCATCGCGGGATAAGGGGTTGGCAGTGGTAGTCGCCCCAAGCGCATCCGGTGCTTGGACCATTCCGAGGCGGCCCTGCAGCCTCTTCCGTCTAGCCGTTGGGGCCATCTCGCCGCATCCCCCACCTCGCACCACGATTGCTATGCGGTGAGGCTCCTTGGCCGCCTCGGAACTATCTGTGTATCGGACGCATCGCGGGATAAGGGGTTGTCACTGGTAGTCGCCCCAAGCGCGTCCGATGCTTGGACTATTCCGAGGCGGCCCTGCAGCCTCTTCCGTCTAGCCGTTGGGGCCATCTCGCCGCATCCCCCACCTCCTCGGCCGCCTCGGAACTATCTGTGTATCGGACGCATCGCGGGATAAGGGGTTGGCAGTGGTAGTCGCCCCAAGCGCGTCCGATGCTTGGACTATTCCGAGGCAGCCCTGCAGCCTCTTCCGTCTAGCCTTTGGGGCCATCTCGCCGCATCCCTCGCCTCGCACCCCGATTGCTATGCGGTGAGGCTCCTCGGCCGCCTGGGAACTATCTTCGTATCGGACACATCGCGGGATAAGGGGTTGTCACTGGTAGTCGCCCCAAGCGCGTCCGATGCTTGGACTATTCCGAGGCGGCCCTGTGGCCTCTTCCGTCTAGCCGTTGGGGCCATCTCGCCGCATCCCCCACCTCGCACCCCGATTGCTATGCGGTGAGGCTCTTCGGCCGCCTTGGAACTATCTTCGTATCGGACGCATCGCGGGATAAGGGGTTGTCACTGGTAGTCGCCCCAAGCGCGTCCGATGCTTGGACTATTCCGAGGCGGCCCTGCAGCCTCTTCCGTCTAGCCGTTGGGGCCATCTCGCCGCATCCCCCACCTCGCACCCCGATTGCTATGCGGTGAGGCTCCTCGGCCGCCTTGGAACTATCTTCGTATCGGACGCATCGCGGGATAAGGGGTTGTCACTGGTAGTCGCCCCAAGCGCGTCCGATGCTTGGACTATTCCGACGCGGCCCTGTGGCCTCTTCCGTCTAGCCGTTGGGGCCATCTCGCCGCATCCCCCACCTCGCACCCCGATTGCTATGCGGTGAGGCTCCTCGGCCGCCTTGGAACCATCTTCGTATCGGACGCATCGCGGGATAGGGGGCTGTCACTGGTAGTCGCCCCAAGCGTGTCCGATGCTTGGACCATTCCTAGGCGGCCCTGAAGCCTCTTCCGTCTAGCCGTTGGGGCCTTCCCGCCCCATCCCTCGCCTCGCACCCCCGATTGCTATGCGGTGAGGCTCCTCGGCCGCCTTGGAACCATCTGTGTATCGGACGCATCGCGGGATAAGGGGTTGGCACTGGCAGTCGCCCCAAGCGCGTCCGATGCTTGGACCATTCCGAGGTGGCCCTGAAGCCTCTTCCGTCTAGCCGTTGGGGCCTTCCCGCCCCATCCCTCGCCTCGCACCCCGATTGATATGCGGTGAGGCTCCTCGGCCGCCTTGGAACTATCTGTGTATCGGACGCATCGCGGGATAAGGGGTTGGCACTGGTAGTCGTCCCAATCGCATCCGATGCTTGGACCATTCCGAGGCGGCCCTGCAGCCTCTTCCGTTTAGCCGTCGGGGCCTTCCCGCCGCATCCCTCGCCTCGCATCCCGATTCCTATGCGGTGAGTCTTCTCGGCCGCCGCGGAACTATACCTGTTATTGCTACTGCATCCTTCGGCTGGTAACCTCCTCTGCCGCCTTGGAACGTTCTCTTTGTCGGACGCGTCGCGGGATAAGGGGTTGGCACTGGTAGTCGCCCCAAGCGCGCCCGATGCATAGACCGCTCCGAGTCGACCTTGCTTTCAGCCTCTCACATGCATAGACCTCTCTGAGTCGACCCTGCAGCCTCTCACGTTTAGCCTTTGGAATCTCGCCTCACAACATGATTGCTATCCTTGATGCATCCCTTGCCTCGAGCCCTGATTGCTTTCTTGGCTGCATCCCTCCTCTCCTCACAGCCCGGTTGTCATCACTGCTTCATCCGTCGCTTCATGCATTCTGGCTGCTGG
>NW_026728848.1:625000-642500 GCF_030272615.1 Cryptomeria japonica | reverse complement strand
TGCTCCAAGGTGCGGCGTGCACGAAGTCCGAGCCCGGTTTGCCCCGGGTGCGCACCTCGCGTGCACCTTCGCCGGGGTGAGCACCTTGGTGTGCAGACCTTGGTTGGGTTGCGCGCCCTGGTGCGCACCAAGGAGCGCTCTGAAGTGTGCTCCAAGGTGCGGCGTGCACGAAGTCGGAGCCCGGTTTGCCCCGGGTGTGCACCTCGGGTGCGCACCTCGCGTGCACCTTCGCTGCGGTGGGCACCTTGGCTGGGTTGCGCGCCTTGGTGGGCACCATGCAGTGCACGAAGTCGGAGCCCGGATTGCCCCGGGCGCGCACCTCCGCCAGGGTGGGCACCTTGGTGCGCACAACTTGCCTGGGCTGCGCACCAGGAAGGGCTCAAGATGGCACCCGCGTTCCGTTTTTTTCACTATCTTTCAGAACGGAAATTTTAAAATCTCGTTTTTTTTTGCCTTTTCTGGAAATTAGTGAAGGCAGCGCATCAAAGGTGCGCAACGCTGGTGCGAACCTGGGAGCGCTCCGATGTGTGCTCCAAGGTGCGGCGTGCACGAAGTCGGACCCCGGTTTGCCCCGGGTGCGCACCTCGCGTGCACCTTGGTGCGCACACCTTGGCTGGGTTGCGCGCCCTGGTGGGCACCATGGTGCGCACCAAGGAGCGCTCCGAAGTGTGCTCCAAGGTGCGGCGTGCACGAAGTCGGAGCCCGGTTTGCCCCGGGTGCGCACCTCGCGTGCACCTTCGCCGCGGTGGGCACCATGGCGTGCACGAAGTCGGAGCCCGGTTTGCCCCGGGTGCGCACCTCGCGTGCACCTTCGCCGGGGTGGGCACCTTGGTGTGCAGACCTTGGCTGGGTTGCGCGCCCTGGTGGGCACCATGGTGCGCACCAAGGAGCGCTCCGAAGTGTGCTCCAAGGTGCGGCCTGCACGAAGTCGGAGCCCGGTTTGCCCCGGGTGTGCACCTCGGGTGGGCACCTTGGTGCGCATGCCTTGCCTGGGCTGCGCACCAGGGCGGGCTCAAGATGGCACCCGCGTTCCTTTTTTTTCACTATCTTTCAAAACGGAAATTTTAAAATCTCATTTTTTTTTGCCTTTTTCTGGAAATTAGTGAAGGCAGCGCATCAAAGGTGCGCACCTCGCTGCCCACCACGGTGCGCAACGCCGGTGGGCACCCGGGAGTGCTTCGAAGTGTGCTCCAAGGTGCTGCGTGCACGTTGTCGGAGCCCGGTTTGCCTCGGGTGCGCACCTCGCGTGCACCTTCGTCGGGGTGGGCACCTTGGCTGGGTTTGCCCCGGCTGCGCTCCGAAGCGGGGTTATTGGAGCGCCGCCTCTTTTTTTGTCGGAGCGTTTGGTGGGGTTTCTCGCATTGGCTCTTCCGAGGCCCGGTTGCCACCCTGGCGCGCACGAAGTCGGAAGTAGGGTTAATTGCCCGGGTGCGCACCTTTGCCAGGGTGGGCACCTTACCTGGGCTGCGCACCAGGGCGGGCTCAAGATGGCACGCGCGTTCCGTTTTTTTCACTATCTTTCAAAACGGAAATTTTAAAATCTCCTTTTTTTTTTGCCTTTTCTGGAAATTAGTGAAGGCAGCGCATCAAAGGTGCGCACCTCGCTGCCCACCTTGGTGTGCTCTGAGGTGCGCACCCGGGAGCGCTACGAAGTGTGCTCCAAGGTGCGGCGTGCACGTTGTCGGAGCCCGGTTTGCCCCGGGTGCGCACCTCGCCTGCACCTTGGCCGGGGTGGGCACCTTGGCTGGGTTTGCCCAGGGTGCGCTCCGAAGCGGGGTTACTGGAGCGCCCCCTCTTTTTTTGTCAGAGCGTTTGGTGGGGTTTCTCGCATTGGCTCTTCCCAGGCCCGGTTGTTGGGTGCGCTCCCACCCTGGCGCGCGCGAAGTTGGAAGTTGGGTTAATTGCCCGGGCGCGCACCTTCGCCAGGGTGGGCACCTTGGTGCGCACACCTTGGCTGGGCTGCGCACCAGGGCGGGCTCAAGATGGCACCAGCATTCCCTTTTTCTCACTATCTTTCAAAACGGAAATTTTAAAATCTCGTTTTTTTTTTGCCTTTTATGGAAATTAGTGAAGGCATCGCATCAAAGGTGCGCACCTCGCTGCCCACCTTGGTGTGCTCCGAGGTGCCCACCACGGTGCGCAACGCCGGTGCGAACCCGGGAGCGCCCCGATGTGTGCTCCAAGGTGCGGCGTGCACGAAGTCGGACCCCGGTTTGCCCCGGGTGCGCACCTCGCGTGCACCTTGGTGCGCACACCTTGGCTGGGTTGCGCGGCCTGGTGGGCACCATGGTGCGCACCAAGGAGCGCTCCGAAGTGTGCTCCAAGGTGCGGCGTGCACGAAGTCGGAGCCCGGTTTGCCCCGGGTACGCACCTCGCGTGCACCTTCGCCGGGGTGGGCACCTCGGCTGGGTTGCGCGCCCTGGTGCGCACCAAGGAGCGCTCCGAAGTGTGCTCCAAGGTGCGGCGTGCACGAAGTCGGAGCCCGGTTTGCCCCGGGTGCGCACCTTCGCCGCGGTGCGCACCATGGCGTGCACGAAGTCGGAGCCCGGTTTGCCCCGGGTGCGCACCTCGCGTGCACCTTCGGCGGGGTTGCGCGCCCTGGTGGGCACCATGGTGCGCACCAAGGAGCGCTCCGAAGTGTGCTCCAAGGTGCGGCGTGCACGAAGTCGGAGCCCGGTTTGCCCCGGGTGCGCACCTCGCGTGCACCTTCGGCGGGGTTGCGCGCCCTGGTGGGCACCATGGTGCGCACCAAGGAGCGCTCCGAAGTGTGCTCCAAGGTGCGGCGTGCACGAAGTCGGAGCCCGGTTTGCCCCGGGTGCGCACCTCGCGTGCACCTTCGCCGCGGTGGGCACCATGGCGTGCACGAAGTCGGAGCCCGGTTTGCCCCGGGTGCGCACCTCGCGTGCACCTTCGCCGGGGTGGGCACCTCGGCTGGGTTGCGCGCCCTGGTGCGCACCAAGGAGCGCTCCGAAGTGTGCTCCAAGGTGCGGCGTGCACGAAGTCGGAGCCCGGTTTGCCCCGGGTGCGCACCTCGCGTGCACCTTCGCCAGGGTGGGCACCTCGGTGCGCACACCTTCTCAATGTTTTCTTGCCTTTTCTGGAAATTGGTGAAGGCAGCGCATCAAAGGTGCGCACCTCGGTGTGCTCCGAGGTGCGAACCCGAGAGCGCTCCGAGGTGCCCACGAAGTCGAAAGTCGGGTTAATTGCATTGTTTTCCCCGGGTGCGCTCCGAGGTGCGCAACATCGGCGCGCACCAAGGAGGGCTCCGAAGTGTGCTCCAAGGTGCGCACGATGGCGTGCACCTCTGGTGCGCACGATTCGGAGCTCGGTTTGACCGGGGTGCGCACACCTTGGCTGGGTTGCGCACCTTTTGTGCGCTCCAAGGTGCGCACGAAGTCGGAGCTCGGTTTGCCCCGGGTGCGCACCTTCGCCAGGGTGCGCACCTTGATGCGCACGCCTTGGCTGGGCTGCGCACCTTGGTGGGCGCCATGGTGCGCACCTTTCGTGCGCTCCAAGGTGCGCACGAAGTCGGAGCTCGGTTTGCCCCGGGTGCGCACCTTGGTGGGCGCCATGGTGCACTCCGAGGTGCCCAAGATTGGTGCGCACCAAGGAGCGCTCCGAAGTGCGCTCCAAGGTGCGCGCGAAGTCGAAAGTTGGGTTAATTGTCCGGTTTGCCTCGGGTGCGCACCTTGCGTGCACCTTCGCCAGGGTGGGCGCCTTGGTGCGCACACCTTGGCTGGGCTGCGCACCCGGGCGCGCACACCTTGGCACCCGCGTTTCCTTCATTTTAAATTTTTTTTTTTTACAATCTCTCAAGTGGGAAATTCTATAATCTCAACTTTTTTTGCCTTTTCAGGAAACTTTTGAATGGAGCGCATCATTGGTGCGCTCCGAAGTGTGCTCCAAAGCTCTCTCCAGCTGCGTGCACCTGCCCCGGCCGCGCACCCGGCCCCGCCCAGCTTCGCTCACCTGTCCCGGGCGTCTGGTGCGGAACCTTAGAGTAAGAAACATCACCGTGCACCTTGGCCAACGTGCGCGACTCGACCGAGCGCGCACTGGCCGAGGTGCACACCGATTTCACCTGGGTGCGCGCGCAGCACCTCGGGCGCACCGGGGTGCGCGCACAACGCCCGGGTTGCACCGTGGCCTGTGTGCTCGGGGCGCCTCGGGTGCGCGCTCGGTGTCGCCCCCGCGCGCGCGGTAGTGCGGGCAGCGCACCCCGGCCCGGCCCGGCCCCGACGAGAACGCAAACGGGCAAAAGGTTTATTCAAATAGCATTGCGACGCCCGGCGAAAAACTAAAAAAGGGTGCAACACCGGGACTTCCCGGGAGGTCACCCATCCCAGTACTACTCCGGCCCAAGCGCGCTTAACTGCGGAGTTCTGATGGGATCCGGTGCACTAACGCTGGTATGATCGCACCCGTTATGAGCTTGTCGCAGTGTGTACTTAGCAAACCGCGACCCACGTGCGAATCCACCCCGGCCACCCACCCCCGTCGAGGTGCACACCCTCCCTCGCGAAGTGCGCCCCGTTCGCCAAGTGTGAGCCCTGCCCGGGTGCGCGCACCTTGCTAGGGCGTCGGGTGTGCACCCGGCCCGGCCTACGTGCGTGCACCTGGAGGGGGCGTCGTGTGCGTGCAGTGTCCCGTCTGCAACGCGGTGCCCACACACCACCTCGGGCGCAACGACCTGCGCTCACATGTGGGCCGAGTGCACCTTGGTGCATGTTCGGGGCGCCTCGGGTGCACGCTCGATCTTGCCCCGGTGCACCAAGGCGCTCGGTTTGCCCCGGGTGCGCACTTGGTGCAAGGTGGGCACCCAAAATAGGGATCAAGCACCAAAACACAAGTTTCGGGATGCAAAATGGGACCCAAGGACCACAAATGCGTTCCAAGACCCATGATGGGTCCACGAGAACAAAAATGTGTTCCGAGACTTAATAAACAAATATTGGGTTTTAGGAGAAGAAACATGCTCTGATGCCCAAAACGAGAATCGACCCCGAAAAGGCCACAGGCCAAAAGTGGGATGCGAGACAAAAAAAAATGGGACCCGAGGACCAAAATTGGGTTCCCAGGTCGAAGACAGGGCAACCGGACAAGAAACGACCTCTAAGGCTCGAAATGAGTCCCGACGACTAAAACTTGACAAGAAGCACCCATCAGGCACCCAACTCGACACCCATGGGATGCCGACCCACCCGGGCTTCCACCTAGCACACCTTGGCACCCACCCACCCTCGCACCCAACCTCGCACCCAACTTAGCACCTTTGAACCCACATTGGCACTCACCCTGACCCTGGCACCTTGGAACCCACATTGGCACTCACCTTGACCCTGGCACCCACCTTTGCACTCACCTTGGGACCCACCCTGGCTCCCACCTCGGCACCCACCCAGACACCCACCTTGGTTCCTTGGCACCCACCTTGGATCCTTGGCACCCACCCCGACACCCACCTTGGCACGCAACTTGGCTACTTGCCACCCACCTTGGCTCCTTGACGCCCACCCCGACAACCACCCCGTGACCTACCCTGGCTAGGGTTGGTGCACACCCACCCTGGTGCCCACCTTGGCACCCACCCTATGACCCACCTTGGCACGCACCTTAGTACCCACCCCGTTACCCACCCTAGGACCCACCCCGTGACCCACCTTGGCCAGGGTGGGTGCACCCACCCTGGTGCCCACCTTGGCACCCACCCATCCTAGCACCCAGCCTGTGACCGGGCTTGGAACCCAACCTTGCACCCGCACCCGTCTTGGCCAGTGTGGGTGCGCACCCATCCTGGCACCCACGTTGTGACACACCCTTTAACCCACGCACCCTAGCACCCACGTTGGCACCCACCTTGGAACCCAACCTAGCAACTTGGCACCCACCCCGTGACCCACCTTGGCATCCACCATAGCAGTCGCCGACTTGGCACCCACCTCGGCACCCACCTTGACACTTGTGGACCCACCTTGCCACTCACCCTAGCATCGACCCATCCTAGCACCCACCCTGGCACCTTTGCACCCTAGCACTCACCCATCCTAGCACCTAACCTGTGACCCACCTTGACACTCACCCTCGCACCCACCTTGGAACCCAACCTAGCACCCACCCACCCTGACACCAACCCTAGCACCTACCCACCCTTGCACCCACCCTGTGACCCATCTTGGCACCCACCCATCCTACCACTCAACCTATCACCCACCTTCTCACCCACCTTGGCATCCACCTTAGCACCCACCCACACTGGCACCTTGGCACCCACCTCGGGCAAGGTGGGTGCACACCCACCCTGGCACCCAATTTAGAACCCACCGAGCATGTTACCCACCTTGGCACCCACATTGCAGCCCACCCTAGTACCCACCCTATGACCCACATTGGCATCCACACCCTAGCACCCAGGCACCTCGACACCCGCCTTGACACCCACCCTAGCACTGAACCTGTGACCCACCTTGGAACTCACCCTAGAACCCACCCACCCTGTGAACCACCTTGGCATCCACCTTAGCACCCACCCACCTTGGCACCCACTCTAGCACTCACCCATCCTAACACCCAACTTGTTACCCACCTTGGCACCCGCCCTCGCGTCCACCTTGAAACCCACCCTAGCACCCACCCACGCAGGAGCCCACCTTGGCACCCAACCTAACACCCACGCATCCTGGCACCCAACTTGTGACCCACCTTGGAACCCACCCTAGTACCCACCTTTGAACCCACTATATCACCAACCCACCTTGGCACCCACCCTATGACCCTCTTTGGAATCCACCCTAGCACGCACCCACCCTGGCACCCACCATGGAGCGCACCCTAGCACCCACCCACCTCGGCACGCACCTCAACACCCACCTTGGTGTGCGCACTGCGCCAACCTCTCAAAGACCCTATGTGGTGCGCTCCAAAGTGTACACCTTTGGTGCGCTCCAAGGTGCGCACCTTTGGTGCACACCGAGGTGCACACCAAAGTGTGCACCGAGGTGAGCACCAAAGTGCACTCCAGGGTGCACACCAAGGCGTGCACCTTTGGTGCGGTCAATGCAAACGAATTCGGAAGTTGGGGTCGATGTCCTAATCGCTGCTGCAGACTACACGTATGAGAATCGGACAAATAGCTTTATATAGGGGAGGTGTTGCGTTTGATGGGTCGACTCCCCTGGTTGTGTGCACTGCACCAACTTCAAAGACCCTGTCTTGTTTAAGAAGTCAAAAGTTGGGGTGGATGTCCTAATCATTGCTGCAGTCTACGCATGTATGAGAATCAGACAAATAGCTTATATAGGGGAGGTGTTGCATTCGGTGGGTTGACTCCCCTGGTTGTGCGCACTGCGCCAACCTCAAAGACCCCGCATAGCAGAAGAAGTCGGAAGTCGGATTTTGGTGAGCACCAAGGCGTGCACCTTTGGTGCGGTCAACGCAGACGAATTCAGAAGTTGGGGTGGATGTCCTAATCGTTGTTGCAGGCTACACATGTATGAGAATCAGACAAATAGCTTATATAGGGGAGGTGTTGGGTTTGATGGGTCAACTCCCTTGGTTGTGCGCATTACGCCAACCTCAAAGACCTTGTTTTCGTTAAGAAGTCAAAAGTTGGGGTCAATGTCCTAATGGCTCCTGCAGGCTACACATGTATGAGAATCGGACAAATAGCTTATATAGGGGAGGTGTTGGGTTTGATGGGTCGACTCCCCTGGTTGTGCGCATTACGTCAACCTCAAAGACCTTGTTTTCGTTAAGAAGTCAAAAGTTGGGGTCGATGTCCTAATTGCTCCTGTAGACTACACATGTATGAGAATCAGACAAATAGCTTATATAGGGGAGGTGTTGGGTTTGATGGGTTGACTCCCCTAGTTGTTCGCATTACACCAACCTCAAAGACCTTGTTTTCGTTTAGAAGCCGAAAGTTGGGGTCGATGTCCTAATTGCTCCTGCAGGCTACGCATGTATGAGAATCAGACAAATAGCTTATATAGGGGAGGTGTTGGGTTTGATGGGTCGACTCCCCTGGCATTGCGCCAACCTCAAAGACCCTGCATTGCGGATGAAGTCGAAAGTCAGAGTTTGGTGTGCTACAAGGTGTGGTCGAAGGTGCTCACCTAGGTGTGCACCTTTGGAGCGCAGGAAAAGTGCCCTCCAAAAGTGCGCACCTTTGGAGTGCACAAAAGTGCCCTCCAAAAAGTGCCCTCCAAAAGTGCGCACCTTTGGAGCGCAGAAAAGTGCCCTCCAAAAAGTGCCCTCCAAAAGTGCGCACCTTTGGAGCGCAGAAAAGTGCCCTCCAAAAAGTGCCCTCCAAAAGTGCGCACCTTTGGAGCGCAGAAAAGTGCCCTCCAAAAAGTGCCCTCCAAAAGTGCGCACCTTTGGAGCGCAGAAAAGTGCCCTCCAAAAAGTGCCCTCCAAAAGTGCGCACCTTTGGAGCGCAGAAAAGTGCCCTCCAAAAAGTGCCCTCCAAAAGTGCGCACCTTTGGAGCGCAGAAAAGTGCCCTCCAAAAAGTGCCCTCCAAAAGTGCGCACCTTTGGAGCGCAGAAAAGTGCCCTCCAAAAAGTGCCCTCCAAAAGTGCGCACCTTTGGAGCGCAGAAAAGTGCCCTCCAAAAAGTGCCCTCCAAAAGTGCGCACCTTTGGAGCGCAGAAAAGTGCCCTCCAAAAGTGCGCACCTTTGGAGCGCACAAAAGTGCCCTCCAAAAGTGCGCACTTTTGGTGCGCACCAAGGCGCTGGTTCGGTCGTTGCAGGCGAGTTCGGAAGTTGGGGTCGATGTCCTGAGCGGAGGTGCAAACTACACAGGTGTCGGAATCGGACAAATAGCTTATATAGGGGAGGTGTATGCTTCGATGGGTCGACTCCCCAGGTTGAGCGCACCGCGCCAACCTCAAAGACCCTACGGTATGGATGAAGTCGGAAGTTGGGTCCGATGACCGATTCGATTAGTAGGTATGCTCATGAGGTCGGAATTTGGGTCCGATGACCTGCCATGTGCAGGAAGGCGAATGTTGGCACTGTGCGTTGCAAGGTGCACACCAAGGCGCTGGTGCGGTCTTTTTAGTCGAGTTCGGAAGTTGGGGTCGATGTCCTGATCGGAGGTGCAAGCTACACAGGTGTGGGAATCGGACAAATAGCTTATATAGGGGAGGTGTATGCTTCGTTGGGTCGACTCCCCGGGTTGAGCGCACCGCGCCAACCTCAAAGACCCTACGGTATGGATGAAGTCGGAAGTTGGGTCCGATGACCGATTCGATATGTAGGCATACTCGCGAGGTCGGAATTTGGGTCCGATGACCTGCCACGTGCAGGAAGGCGAATGTTGGCACTGTGCGTTGCAAGGTGCGCACCAAGGCGCTGGTTCGGTCGTTGGAGGCGAGTTCGGAAGTTGGGGTCGATGTCTTGATCGGAGGTGCAAACTACACAGGTGTGGGAATCGGACAAATAGCTTATATAGGGGAGGTGTATGCTTCGTTGGGTCGACTCCCCGGGTTGAGCGCACCGCGCCAACCTCAAAGACCCTACGGTATGGATGAAATCGGAAGTTGGGTCCGATGACCGATTCGATATGTAGGCATACTCGCGAGGTCGGAATTTGGGTCCGATGACCTGCCATGTGCAGGAAGGCGAATGTTGGGACTGTGCGTCGCAAGGTGCGCACCAAGGCGCTGGTGCCGTCGTTGCAGTCGAGTTCGGAAGTTGGGGTCGATGTCCTGGTCAGAGGTGCAAACTACACAGGTGTGGGAATCGGACAAATAGCTTATATAGGGGAGGTGTATGCTTCGATGGGTCGACTCCCTGGGTTGAGCGCACCGCGCCAACCTCAAAGACCCTACAGTATGGATGAAGTCGGAAGTTGGGTCCGATGACCGATTCGATACGTAGGCATATTGGCGAGGTCTGAATTTGTGTCCGATGACCTGCCATGCGCAGGAAGGCGGAATTTGGGTCCGATGACCGAGTTGATGGCGTGCCATGCGCAGAAAGGCGGAATTTGGGTCCGATGACCGAGTTGATGTTGATGGCCCGCCATGCACAGGAAGGCGGAATTTGGGTCCGATGACCGATTTGAAGGCGTGCCATACGCAAAAAGGCGGAGTTTGGGTCCGATGACCGAGTTGATATTGATGGCCCGCCATGCGCAGGAAGGCGGAATTTGGGTCCGATGACCTGACATACGCATGGAGTCCGACTCGGGGGCCGATGTTCGATTCGATGACTTGCATTGTGGGTAAAGTCGGAAGTTGTGGTCTTTGACCCGATTCGATGACCAGACTTCGGCTGCTTGAGAATCGGACAAATAACTTATATAGGGGAGGTAGTGTTCTCGAGCATCCTCCCCCCGTGCCCGTTTATGTCGATTGATGCTGGTGCTCGACTGGTTGGAGCGCTCGGATGCAAAAATCTTGCACCAGGATTTATCGATTGTGATGGACACGGCAAGTCTCCTGATTGCTATGCAGGAGCTCATCGTGAATCTCTATGCGGCCTTGGTATGGACTCGACCTGCGGAATGGTTCGGCAATGGTAGTCGCTCCAACACGTCCTTGCAATGGCCACAGAGGTGATTCGACTAGAGCTCCAGTCTAGCTTTTGGGTTGCTTGGCGGACTGGTATAGCCGCGATCGAGTTCCGGCCATGAACGTTTTAGATAGCTCTTGGGCTTTCTGGGACCGAAGTCGGAAGTTTGGGCTGTTGTCCGATTTGATGACCATTCTTCGGATGTGTGAGAATCGGACAAATAACTTATATAGGGGACTGTGTTGTCTCACGCAGCCCCCTCCGTGCCCCTCTATCTCGACCGATGTTGGTGCTTGAAAGGGTTGGGATCGCTCGGATTTATAAACGTGCACCACCATTTGTCGAGTGTGAGGGACGCGGCAGGTCTCCTAAATGCTATGCGGGCGCTCTCTGAGAATCTCTATCCGGCCTCGACACAGACTAGTCTTGCTGAATGGTTTGGCACTGGTAGTCGATCCAACACGTCGTTGTTGTGGCCGCCTAGGCGATTCGATTCGAGCCCCCGTCTAGCTTTTGGGTTGCTTGGCGGATTTTGCCCTATCCGCAAGTGAGCTCGGTCCCTAAACGTTCGAGAAACCCGATTGCTATGCGCCGACTCTCTTTCTTGCGAGCCTCCATCTAGCTTTTGGGTCTCTACGGAACGGAAGTCGGAATCTGGGACCGTTGTTTGATTCGACGAGGCAGACTACGGTTGTGCGAGAATCGGACAAATAACTTATATAGGGGAGGTGTTGACTGGAGCATTCTCCCCCGTGCCCCTCTAACTCGACCAATGCTGGCGCTCGAACGGTGGTAGCGCTCGGATTTTCATTGAGCGCCAGCATTGGTCGATTTAGAGGGGCATGCGAGATTCCCGAATGCTATGCGAGGGCTCTAACGGAAATGTCTATTGGTTTCGGTATGGATGCAATTGCGAGTGGTTCGGCAAAGGTAGTCGTTCCGATGCGTCCATGTCGTGGCCAAATCGATAATTCGATTTGAGCCCTCGTATAGCATTTGGGTCTCTCGATGTGATTCCGCATTCCAGTCCCTTTGGGCACTGCTTGAGCCGCATCCCAGGGGGTTCCCTTCCCAATAATCTGCCTCGCAACCCGATTGCTATGCGGTGAGGCTCCTCGGCCGCCTCGGAACTATCTGTGTATCAGACGCATCGCGGGATAAGGGGTTGGCAACGGTAGTCGCCCCAAGCGCGTCCGATGCTTGGACCATTCCGAGGCGGCCCTGAAGCCTCTTCCGTCTAGCCGTTGGGTCCTTCTCGCCGCATCCCTCGCCTCGCACCCCGATTGCTATGCGGTGAGGCTCCTCGGCCGCCTCGGAACTATCTGTGTATCGGACGCGTCGCGGGATAAGGGGTTGTCACTGGTAGTCGCCCCAAGCGCGTCCGATGCTTGGACCATTCCGAGGCGGCCCTGAAGCCTCTTCCGTCTAGCCGTTGGGTCCTTCTCGCCGCATCCCTCGCCTCGCACCCCGATTGCTATGCGGTGAGGCTCCTCGGCCGCCTCGGAACTATCTGTGTATCGGACGCGTCGCGGGATAAGGGGTTGTCATTGGTAGTCGCCCCAAGCGCGTCCGATGCTTGGACCATTCCGAGGCGGCCCTGAAGCCTCTTCCGTCTAGCCGTTGGGTCCTTCTCGCCGCATCCCTCGCCTCGCACCCCGATTGCTATGCGGTGAGGCTCCTCGGCCGCCTCGGAACTATCTGTGTATCGGACGCGTCGCGGGATAAGGGGTTGTCACTGGTAGTCGCCCCAAGCGCGTCCGATGCTTGGACCATTCCGAGGCGGCCCTGAAGCCTCTTCCGTCTAGCCGTTGGGTCCTTCTCGCCGCATCCCTCGCCTCGCACCCCGATTGCTATGCGGTGAGGCTCCTCGGCCGCCTCGGAACTATCTGTGTATCGGACGCGTCGCGGGATAAGGGGTTGTCACTGGTAGTCGCCCCAAGCGCGTTCGATGCTTGGACCATTCCGAGGCGGCCCTGAAGCCTCTTCCGTCTAGCCGTTGGGTCCTTCTCGCCGCATCCCTCGCCTCGCACCCCGATTGCTATGCGGTGAGGCTCCTCGGCCGCCTTGGAACTATCTGTGTATCGGACGCGTCGCGGGATAAGGGGTTGTCACTGGTAGTCGCCCCAAGCGCGTCCGATGCTTGGACCATTCCGAGGCGGACCCGAAGCCTCTTCCGTCTAGCCGTTGGGTCCTTCTCGCCGCATCCTTCGCCTCGCACCCCGATTGCTATGCGGTGAGGCTCCTCGGCCGCCTCGGAACTATCTGTGTATCGGACGCGTCGCGGGATAAGGGGTTGTCACTGGTAGTCGCCCCAAGCGCGTCCGATGCTTGGACCATTCCGAGGCGGACCCGAAGCCTCTTCCGTCTAGCCGTTGGGTCCTTCTCGCCGCATCCCTCGCCTCGCACCCCGATTGCTATGCGGTGAGGCTCCTCGGCCGCCTTGGAACTATCTGTGTATCGGACGCGTCGCGGGATAAGGGGTTGTCACTGGTAGTCGCCCCAAGCGCGTCCGATGCTTGGACCATTCCGAGGCGGACCCGAAGCCTCTTCCGTCTAGCCGTTGGGTCCTTCTCGCCGCATCCCTCGCCTCGCACCCCGATTGCTATGCGGTGAGGCTCCTCGGCCGCCTTGGAACTATCTGTGTATCGGACGCGTCGCGGGATAAGGGGTTGTCACTGGTAGTCGCCCCAAGCGCGTCCGATGCTTGGACCATTCCGAGGCGGACCCGAAGCCTCTTCCGTCTAGCCGTTGGGTCCTTCTCGCCGCATCCCTCGCCTCGCACCCCGATTGCTATGCGGTGAGGCTCCTCGGCCGCCTTGGAACTATCTGTGTATCGGACGCGTCGCGGGATAAGGGGTTGTCACTGGTAGTCGCCCCAAGCGCGTCCGATGCTTGGACCATTCCGAGGCGGCCCCGAAGCCTCTTCCGTGTAGCCGTTGGGTCCTTCTCGCCGCATCCCTCGCCTCGCACCCCGATTGCTATGCGGTGAGGCTCCTCGGCCGCCTTGGAACTATCTGTGTATCGGACGCGTCGCGGGATAAGGGGTTGTCACTGGTAGTCGCCCCAAGCGCGTCCGATGCTTGGACCATTCCGAGGCGGCCCCGAAGCCTCTTCCGTGTAGCCGTTGGGTCCTTCTCGCCGCATCCCTCGCCTCGCACCCCGATTGCTATGCGGTGAGGCTCCTCGGCCGCCTTGGAACTATCTGTGTATCGGACGCGTCGCGGGATAAGGGGTTGTCACTGGTAGTCGCCCCAAGCGCGTCCGATGCTTGGACCATTCCGAGGCGGACCTGAAGCCTCTTCCCTCTAGCCGTTGGGGCTTTCTCGCCGCATCCCTCGCCTCGCACCCTGATTGCTATGCTGTGAGGCTCCTCGGCCGCCTTGGAACTATCTGTGTATCGGACGCATCGCGGGATAAGGGGTTGGCAGTGGTAGTCGCCCCAAGCGCATCCGATGCTTGGACCATTCCGAGGCGGCCCTGCAGCCTCTTCCGTCTAGCCGTTGGGGCCATCTCGCCGCATCCCCCACCTCGCACCACGATTGCTATGCGGTGAGGCTCCTTGGCCGCCTCGGAACTATCTGTGTATCGGACGCATCGCGGGATAAGGGGTTGTCACTGGTAGTCGCCCCAAGCGCGTCCGATGCTTGGACTATTCCGAGGCGGCCCTGCAGCCTCTTCCGTCTAGCCGTTGGGGCCATCTCGCTGCATCCCCCACCTCCTCGGCCGCCTCGGAACTATCTGTGTATCGGACGCATCGCGGGATAAGGGGTTGGCAGTGGTAGTCGCCCCAAGCGCGTCCGATGCTTGGACTATTCCGAGGCAGCCCTGCAGCCTCTTCCGTCTAGCCTTTGGGGCCATCTCGCCGCATCCCTCGCCTCGCACCCCGATTGCTATGCAGTGAGGCTCCTCGGCCGCCTGGGAACTATCTTCGTATCGGACGCATCGCGGGATAAGGGGTTGTCACTGGTAGTCGCCCCAAGCGCGTCCGATGCTTGGACTATTCCGAGGCGGCCCTGTGGCCTCTTCCGTCTAGCCGTTGGGGCCATCTCGCCGCATCCCCCACCTCGCACCCCGATTGCTATGCGGTGAGGCTCTTCGGCCGCCTTGGAACTATCTTCGTATCGGACGCATCGCGGGATAAGGGGTTGTCACTGGTAGTGGCCCCAAGCGCGTCCGATGCTTGGACTATTCCGAGGCGGCCCTGCAGCCTCTTCCGTCTAGCCGTTGGGGCCATCTCGCCGCATCCCCCACCTCGCACCCCGATTGCTATGCGGTGAGGCTCCTCGGCCGCCTTGGAACTATCTTCGTATCGGACGCATCGCGGGATAAGGGGTTGTCACTGGTAGTCGCCCCAAGCGCGTCCGATGCTTGGACTATTCCCACGCGGCCCTGTGGCCTCTTCCGTCTAGCCGTTGGGGCCATCTCGCCGCATCCCCCACCTCGCACCCCGATTGCTATGCGGTGAGGCTCCTCGGCCGCCTTGGAACCATCTTCGTATCGGACGCATCGCGGGATAGGGGGCTGTCACTGGTAGTCGCCCCAAGCGTGTCCGATGCTTGGACCATTCCTAGGCGGCCCTGAAGCCTCTTCCGTCTAGCCGTTGGGGCCTTCCCGCCCCATCCCTCGCCTCGCACCCCCGATTGCTATGCGGTGAGGCTCCTCGGCCGCCTTGGAACCATCTGTGTATCGGACGCATCGCGGGATAAGGGGTTGGCACTGGCAGTCGCCCCAAGCGCGTCCGATGCTTGGACCATTCCGAGGTGGCCCTGAAGCCTCTTCCGTCTAGCCGTTGGGGCCTTCCCGCCCCATCCCTCGCCTCGCACCCCGATTGATATGCGGTGAGGCTCCTCGGCCGCCTTGGAACTATCTGTGTATCGGACGCATCGCGGGATAAGGGGTTGGCACTGGTAGTCGTCCCAATCGCATCCGATGCTTGGACCATTCCGAGGCGGCCCTGCAGCCTCTTCCGTTTAGCCGTCGGGGCCTTCCCGCCGCATCCCTCGCCTCGCATCCCGATTCCTATGCGGTGAGTCTTCTCGGCCGCCGCGGAACTATACCTGTTATTGCTACTGCATCCTTCGGCTGGTAACCTCCTCTGCCGCCTTGGAACGTTCTCTTTGTCGGACGCGTCGCGGGATAAGGGGTTGGCACTGGTAGTCGCCCCAAGCGCGCCCGATGCATAGACCGCTCCGAGTCGACCTTGCTTTCAGCCTCTCACATGCATAGACCTCTCTGAGTCGACCCTGCAGCCTCTCACGTTTAGCCTTTGGAATCTCGCCTCACAACATGATTGCTATCCTTGATGCATCCCTTGCCTCGAGCCCTGATTGCTTTCTTGGCTGCATCCCTCCTCTCCTCACAGCCCGGTTGTCATCACTGCTTCATCCGTCGCTTCATGCATTCTGGCTGCTGGGCCCTTCCCACCGCACACCTCGATTGCTATCTCTTCTGCATCACACACCCCGATTGCTATCTCTGCTACATCCCTCGGCTCTCACTTCTGCATCCTTCGCCTCACACCTCGATTGCTATCAATGCTGCATCCGTAACCTCACACCCCGATTGCTATGCGGGGAGGCTCCTTGGCCGCCTTGGAAATTTCTGTGTGTCGGACGCACCGCGGGATAAGGGGTTGGCACTGGTAGTCGCCCCAAGTGCGCCCGATTCTTAGACCGCTTCGAGGTGACCTCGTAGCCTCTTTCGTCCAGGCTTCCTGCCTTCAACGCCCTTTTTACACCTCGATTGCTATGCGCGGGCTCGTTGGCGTCTATCACCTCTCTGCGAAGAGTGGCACGATGATTGTTGGGGTAAATCGTAGCAGTCCGATCTCTGGCCTTGGGCCATTGTGAGGGCTGATCGATTTCCTGTGCGCATCTCGTGTTCGCCCAGTAACAGACTCGACGACTTGTAATCGGTCTTGTTCCCGATTGTTCCTGGAGGTAGTCTTCGGAACTCTTGGATTTGACCTGTCACTCGAACTGTCCTCTTCCGAGGATGCTTGTGTGTGTGTGCTTGTGCCATTTCCTTGGCGGTATTAACGAGATATTAAAGAGCGGAGTGAGCGCCTCGCCCAGCTATGTTTGGGGCTCTCACTCCCTTACCCGGTGTGCGACCGCTTTGCACGTAGGTTGCGGAGCATCGCGACTCTTTCGATGTTTGGCGGTTGTCTTCCGGTGATGCGTTGGTCCCGAAGTGCACGTTACTAGCATTTCTGCCATTGTTCTCGATCTTTGGCACGTTCCTTCGTTGCAATTGGATATATATCTCCGTTTATACGCGCAGGCTTCTCCCGCCTATTCAGCGCTGTCCCACTCTCAGCACTCTCGTGGTCTCCTTGGCTTCTCTCTCCCGTGAGCGAGCTCTCTTCTCGAGTCTTTTCCATGTCCCATGGAGGTTGCCTTGCGAAATTCGGGCACACAAACGTGACCGGATAAGAGCGGAATTGCCTATGAGGAGAAGCTCACCTTAGGGAGCAGCAATGCCGAGTGTTTCGACAGAGGGTAGAGGGGGCGTTGTTTGGGCGGTTGCACAAAAGAGTGCTACGTTTGCACTGAAGGTTGCTTCTTCGTCTCCGACGAACTCTTCGAGGCAAAAAAGCTTGTTTACGGGGTCGAGGTGGGACTGTTCGTGCGAGTTGCGCCACCAAAAGTGCGTAGGGGGCATATACCTGGGAAATGGATGTCTCTGAGTGGCCTTACTCGGTCGCGTGCACGGTGCATTCTCTAACGGCAGGACTGTCGCGAGCATGTGCGGTTCGGATGTTTTCGGGTAAAGGGTTCCGTACGGGATGTTCTTCCCAGGCTCCTGTGAACCGAGACTCTGCATCGTCATGCTCCGGCTCCCGTGGGTGCTTCATGCCTCGTCGAGCTGTTTGTCGTGGACGATTAAGGCCGAGGCCTTCCTTCGAGAGGGGAATTGTTCAGGCTGGTCGAGGCGGGATTGTTCGTGCGGGGTGCACCACCAAAAGTGCGTAGGGGGCATATGCCTG
>NW_026728848.1:600000-615000 GCF_030272615.1 Cryptomeria japonica | reverse complement strand
CCCAGGCCCGGTTGTTGGGTGCGCTCCCACCCTGGCGCGCGCGAAGTTGGAAGTTGGGTTAATTGCCCGGGCGCGCACCTTCGCCAGGGTGGGCACCTTGGTGCGCACACCTTGGCTGGGCTGCGCACCAGGGCGGGCTCAAGATGGCACCAGCATTCCCTTTTTCTCACTATCTTTCAAAACGGAAATTTTAAAATCTCGTTTTTTTTTTGCCTTTTATGGAAATTAGTGAAGGCATCGCATCAAAGGTGCGCACCTCGCTGCCCACCTTGGTGTGCTCCGAGGTGCCCACCACGGTGCGCAACGCCGGTGCGAACCCGGGAGCGCCCCGATGTGTGCTCCAAGGTGCGGCGTGCACGAAGTCGGACCCCGGTTTGCCCCGGGTGCGCACCTCGCGTGCACCTTGGTGCGCACACCTTGGCTGGGTTGCGCGGCCTGGTGGGCACCATGGTGCGCACCAAGGAGCGCTCCGAAGTGTGCTCCAAGGTGCGGCGTGCACGAAGTCGGAGCCCGGTTTGCCCCGGGTACGCACCTCGCGTGCACCTTCGCCGGGGTGGGCACCTCGGCTGGGTTGCGCGCCCTGGTGCGCACCAAGGAGCGCTCCGAAGTGTGCTCCAAGGTGCGGCGTGCACGAAGTCGGAGCCCGGTTTGCCCCGGGTGCGCACCTTCGCCGCGGTGCGCACCATGGCGTGCACGAAGTCGGAGCCCGGTTTGCCCCGGGTGCGCACCTCGCGTGCACCTTCGGCGGGGTTGCGCGCCCTGGTGGGCACCATGGTGCGCACCAAGGAGCGCTCCGAAGTGTGCTCCAAGGTGCGGCGTGCACGAAGTCGGAGCCCGGTTTGCCCCGGGTGCGCACCTCGCGTGCACCTTCGGCGGGGTTGCGCGCCCTGGTGGGCACCATGGTGCGCACCAAGGAGCGCTCCGAAGTGTGCTCCAAGGTGCGGCGTGCACGAAGTCGGAGCCCGGTTTGCCCCGGGTGCGCACCTCGCGTGCACCTTCGCCGCGGTGGGCACCATGGCGTGCACGAAGTCGGAGCCCGGTTTGCCCCGGGTGCGCACCTCGCGTGCACCTTCGCCGGGGTGGGCACCTCGGCTGGGTTGCGCGCCCTGGTGCGCACCAAGGAGCGCTCCGAAGTGTGCTCCAAGGTGCGGCGTGCACGAAGTCGGAGCCCGGTTTGCCCCGGGTGCGCACCTCGCGTGCACCTTCGCCAGGGTGGGCACCTCGGTGCGCACACCTTCTCAATGTTTTCTTGCCTTTTCTGGAAATTGGTGAAGGCAGCGCATCAAAGGTGCGCACCTCGGTGTGCTCCGAGGTGCGAACCCGAGAGCGCTCCGAGGTGCCCACGAAGTCGAAAGTCGGGTTAATTGCATTGTTTTCCCCGGGTGCGCTCCGAGGTGCGCAACATCGGCGCGCACCAAGGAGGGCTCCGAAGTGTGCTCCAAGGTGCGCACGATGGCGTGCACCTCTGGTGCGCACGATTCGGAGCTCGGTTTGACCGGGGTGCGCACACCTTGGCTGGGTTGCGCACCTTTTGTGCGCTCCAAGGTGCGCACGAAGTCGGAGCTCGGTTTGCCCCGGGTGCGCACCTTCGCCAGGGTGCGCACCTTGATGCGCACGCCTTGGCTGGGCTGCGCACCTTGGTGGGCGCCATGGTGCGCACCTTTCGTGCGCTCCAAGGTGCGCACGAAGTCGGAGCTCGGTTTGCCCCGGGTGCGCACCTTGGTGGGCGCCATGGTGCACTCCGAGGTGCCCAAGATTGGTGCGCACCAAGGAGCGCTCCGAAGTGCGCTCCAAGGTGCGCGCGAAGTCGAAAGTTGGGTTAATTGTCCGGTTTGCCTCGGGTGCGCACCTTGCGTGCACCTTCGCCAGGGTGGGCGCCTTGGTGCGCACACCTTGGCTGGGCTGCGCACACCTTGGCACCCGCGTTTCCTTCATTTTAAATTTTTTTTTTTTACAATCTCTCAAGTGGGAAATTCTATAATCTCAACTTTTTTTGCCTTTTCAGGAAACTTTTGAATGGAGCGCATCATTGGTGCGCTCCGAAGTGTGCTCCAAAGCTCTCTCCAGCTGCGTGCACCTGCCCCGGCCGCGCACCCGGCCCCGCCCAGCTTCGCTCACCTGTCCCGGGCGTCTGGTGCGGAACCTTAGAGTAAGAAACATCACCGTGCACCTTGGCCAACGTGCGCGACTCGACCGAGCGCGCACTGGCCGAGGTGCACACCGATTTCACCTGGGTGCGCGCGCAGCACCTCGGGCGCACCGGGGTGCGCGCACAACGCCCGGGTTGCACCGTGGCCTGTGTGCTCGGGGCGCCTCGGGTGCGCGCTCGGTGTCGCCCCCGCGCGCGCGGTAGTGCGGGCAGCGCACCCCGGCCCGGCCCGGCCCCGACGAGAACGCAAACGGGCAAAAGGTTTATTCAAATAGCATTGCGACGCCCGGCGAAAAACTAAAAAAGGGTGCAACACCGGGACTTCCCGGGAGGTCACCCATCCCAGTACTACTCCGGCCCAAGCGCGCTTAACTGCGGAGTTCTGATGGGATCCGGTGCACTAACGCTGGTATGATCGCACCCGTTATGAGCTTGTCGCAGTGTGTACTTAGCAAACCGCGACCCACGTGCGAATCCACCCCGGCCACCCACCCCCGTCGAGGTGCACACCCTCCCTCGCGAAGTGCGCCCCGTTCGCCAAGTGTGAGCCCTGCCCGGGTGCGCGCACCTTGCTAGGGCGTCGGGTGTGCACCCGGCCCGGCCTACGTGCGTGCACCTGGAGGGGGCGTCGTGTGCGTGCAGTGTCCCGTCTGCAACGCGGTGCCCACACACCACCTCGGGCGCAACGACCTGCGCTCACATGTGGGCCGAGTGCACCTTGGTGCATGTTCGGGGCGCCTCGGGTGCACGCTCGATCTTGCCCCGGTGCACCAAGGCGCTCGGTTTGCCCCGGGTGCGCACTTGGTGCAAGGTGGGCACCCAAAATAGGGATCAAGCACCAAAACACAAGTTTCGGGATGCAAAATGGGACCCAAGGACCACAAATGCGTTCCAAGACCCATGATGGGTCCACGAGAACAAAAATGTGTTCCGAGACTTAATAAACAAATATTGGGTTTTAGGAGAAGAAACATGCTCTGATGCCCAAAACGAGAATCGACCCCGAAAAGGCCACAGGCCAAAAGTGGGATGCGAGACAAAAAAAAATGGGACCCGAGGACCAAAATTGGGTTCCCAGGTCGAAGACAGGGCAACCGGACAAGAAACGACCTCTAAGGCTCGAAATGAGTCCCGACGACTAAAACTTGACAAGAAGCACCCATCAGGCACCCAACTCGACACCCATGGGATGCCGACCCACCCGGGCTTCCACCTAGCACACCTTGGCACCCACCCACCCTCGCACCCAACCTCGCACCCAACTTAGCACCTTTGAACCCACATTGGCACTCACCCTGACCCTGGCACCTTGGAACCCACATTGGCACTCACCTTGACCCTGGCACCCACCTTTGCACTCACCTTGGGACCCACCCTGGCTCCCACCTCGGCACCCACCCAGACACCCACCTTGGTTCCTTGGCACCCACCTTGGATCCTTGGCACCCACCCCGACACCCACCTTGGCACGCAACTTGGCTACTTGCCACCCACCTTGGCTCCTTGACGCCCACCCCGACAACCACCCCGTGACCTACCCTGGCTAGGGTTGGTGCACACCCACCCTGGTGCCCACCTTGGCACCCACCCTATGACCCACCTTGGCACGCACCTTAGTACCCACCCCGTTACCCACCCTAGGACCCACCCCGTGACCCACCTTGGCCAGGGTGGGTGCACCCACCCTGGTGCCCACCTTGGCACCCACCCATCCTAGCACCCAGCCTGTGACCGGGCTTGGAACCCAACCTTGCACCCGCACCCGTCTTGGCCAGTGTGGGTGCGCACCCATCCTGGCACCCACGTTGTGACACACCCTTTAACCCACGCACCCTAGCACCCACGTTGGCACCCACCTTGGAACCCAACCTAGCAACTTGGCACCCACCCCGTGACCCACCTTGGCATCCACCATAGCAGTCGCCGACTTGGCACCCACCTCGGCACCCACCTTGACACTTGTGGACCCACCTTGCCACTCACCCTAGCATCGACCCATCCTAGCACCCACCCTGGCACCTTTGCACCCTAGCACTCACCCATCCTAGCACCTAACCTGTGACCCACCTTGACACTCACCCTCGCACCCACCTTGGAACCCAACCTAGCACCCACCCACCCTGACACCAACCCTAGCACCTACCCACCCTTGCACCCACCCTGTGACCCATCTTGGCACCCACCCATCCTACCACTCAACCTATCACCCACCTTCTCACCCACCTTGGCATCCACCTTAGCACCCACCCACACTGGCACCTTGGCACCCACCTCGGGCAAGGTGGGTGCACACCCACCCTGGCACCCAATTTAGAACCCACCGAGCATGTTACCCACCTTGGCACCCACATTGCAGCCCACCCTAGTACCCACCCTATGACCCACATTGGCATCCACACCCTAGCACCCAGGCACCTCGACACCCGCCTTGACACCCACCCTAGCACTGAACCTGTGACCCACCTTGGAACTCACCCTAGAACCCACCCACCCTGTGAACCACCTTGGCATCCACCTTAGCACCCACCCACCTTGGCACCCACTCTAGCACTCACCCATCCTAACACCCAACTTGTTACCCACCTTGGCACCCGCCCTCGCGTCCACCTTGAAACCCACCCTAGCACCCACCCACGCAGGAGCCCACCTTGGCACCCAACCTAACACCCACGCATCCTGGCACCCAACTTGTGACCCACCTTGGAACCCACCCTAGTACCCACCTTTGAACCCACTATATCACCAACCCACCTTGGCACCCACCCTATGACCCTCTTTGGAATCCACCCTAGCACGCACCCACCCTGGCACCCACCATGGAGCGCACCCTAGCACCCACCCACCTCGGCACGCACCTCAACACCCACCTTGGTGTGCGCACTGCGCCAACCTCTCAAAGACCCTATGTGGTGCGCTCCAAAGTGTACACCTTTGGTGCGCTCCAAGGTGCGCACCTTTGGTGCACACCGAGGTGCACACCAAAGTGTGCACCGAGGTGAGCACCAAAGTGCACTCCAGGGTGCACACCAAGGCGTGCACCTTTGGTGCGGTCAATGCAAACGAATTCGGAAGTTGGGGTCGATGTCCTAATCGCTGCTGCAGACTACACGTATGAGAATCGGACAAATAGCTTTATATAGGGGAGGTGTTGCGTTTGATGGGTCGACTCCCCTGGTTGTGTGCACTGCACCAACTTCAAAGACCCTGTCTTGTTTAAGAAGTCAAAAGTTGGGGTGGATGTCCTAATCATTGCTGCAGTCTACGCATGTATGAGAATCAGACAAATAGCTTATATAGGGGAGGTGTTGCATTCGGTGGGTTGACTCCCCTGGTTGTGCGCACTGCGCCAACCTCAAAGACCCCGCATAGCAGAAGAAGTCGGAAGTCGGATTTTGGTGAGCACCAAGGCGTGCACCTTTGGTGCGGTCAACGCAGACGAATTCAGAAGTTGGGGTGGATGTCCTAATCGTTGTTGCAGGCTACACATGTATGAGAATCAGACAAATAGCTTATATAGGGGAGGTGTTGGGTTTGATGGGTCAACTCCCTTGGTTGTGCGCATTACGCCAACCTCAAAGACCTTGTTTTCGTTAAGAAGTCAAAAGTTGGGGTCAATGTCCTAATGGCTCCTGCAGGCTACACATGTATGAGAATCGGACAAATAGCTTATATAGGGGAGGTGTTGGGTTTGATGGGTCGACTCCCCTGGTTGTGCGCATTACGTCAACCTCAAAGACCTTGTTTTCGTTAAGAAGTCAAAAGTTGGGGTCGATGTCCTAATTGCTCCTGTAGACTACACATGTATGAGAATCAGACAAATAGCTTATATAGGGGAGGTGTTGGGTTTGATGGGTTGACTCCCCTAGTTGTTCGCATTACACCAACCTCAAAGACCTTGTTTTCGTTTAGAAGCCGAAAGTTGGGGTCGATGTCCTAATTGCTCCTGCAGGCTACGCATGTATGAGAATCAGACAAATAGCTTATATAGGGGAGGTGTTGGGTTTGATGGGTCGACTCCCCTGGTTGTGCGCATTGCGCCAACCTCAAAGACCCTGCATTGCGGATGAAGTCGAAAGTCAGAGTTTGGTGTGCTACAAGGTGTGGTCGAAGGTGCTCACCTAGGTGTGCACCTTTGGAGCACAGGAAAAGTGCCCTCCAAAAGTGCGCACCTTTGGAGTGCACAAAAGTGCCCTCCAAAAGTGCGCACCTTTGGAGCGCAGAAAAGTGCCCTCCAAAAAGTGCCCTCCAAAAGTGCGCACCTTTGGAGCGCAGAAAAGTGCCCTCCAAAAAGTGCCCTCCAAAAGTGCGCACCTTTGGAGCGCAGAAAAGTGCCCTCCAAAAAGTGCCCTCCAAAAGTGCGCACCTTTGGAGCGCAGAAAAGTGCCCTCCAAAAAGTGCCCTCCAAAAGTGCGCACCTTTGGAGCGCAGAAAAGTGCCCTCCAAAAAGTGCCCTCCAAAAGTGCGCACCTTTGGAGCGCAGAAAAGTGCCCTCCAAAAAGTGCCCTCCAAAAGTGCGCACCTTTGGAGCGCAGAAAAGTGCCCTCCAAAAAGTGCCCTCCAAAAGTGCGCACCTTTGGAGCGCAGAAAAGTGCCCTCCAAAAAGTGCCCTCCAAAAGTGCGCACCTTTGGAGCGCAGAAAAGTGCCCTCCAAAAAGTGCCCTCCAAAAGTGCGCACCTTTGGAGCGCAGAAAAGTGCCCTCCAAAAGTGCGCACCTTTGGAGCGCACAAAAGTGCCCTCCAAAAGTGCGCACTTTTGGTGCGCACCAAGGCGCTGGTTCGGTCGTTGCAGGCGAGTTCGGAAGTTGGGGTCGATGTCCTGAGCGGAGGTGCAAACTACACAGGTGTCGGAATCGGACAAATAGCTTATATAGGGGAGGTGTATGCTTCGATGGGTCGACTCCCCAGGTTGAGCGCACCGCGCCAACCTCAAAGACCCTACGGTATGGATGAAGTCGGAAGTTGGGTCCGATGACCGATTCGATTAGTAGGTATGCTCATGAGGTCGGAATTTGGGTCCGATGACCTGCCATGTGCAGGAAGGCGAATGTTGACACTGTGCGTTGCAAGGTGCACACCAAGGCGCTGGTGCGGTCTTTTTAGTCGAGTTCGGAAGTTGGGGTCGATGTCCTGATCGGAGGTGCAAGCTACACAGGTGTGGGAATCGGACAAATAGCTTATATAGGGGAGGTGTATGCTTCGTTGGGTCGACTCCCCGGGTTGAGCGCACCGCGCCAACCTCAAAGACCCTACGGTATGGATGAAGTCGGAAGTTGGGTCCGATGACCGATTCGATATGTAGGCATACTCGCGAGGTCGGAATTTGGGTCCGATGACCTGCCACGTGCAGGAAGGCGAATGTTGGCACTGTGCGTTGCAAGGTGCGCACCAAGGCGCTGGTTCGGTCGTTGGAGGCGAGTTCGGAAGTTGGGGTCGATGTCTTGATCGGAGGTGCAAACTACACAGGTGTGGGAATCGGACAAATAGCTTATATAGGGGAGGTGTATGCTTCGTTGGGTCGACTCCCCGGGTTGAGCGCACCGCGCCAACCTCAAAGACCCTACGGTATGGATGAAGTCGGAAGTTGGGTCCGATGACCGATTCGATATGTAGGCATACTCGCGAGGTCGGAATTTGGGTCCGATGACCTGCCATGTGCAGGAAGGCGAATGTTGGGACTGTGCGTCGCAAGGTGCGCACCAAGGCGCTGGTGCCGTCGTTGCAGTCGAGTTCGGAAGTTGGGGTCGATGTCCTGGTCAGAGGTGCAAACTACACAGGTGTGGGAATCGGACAAATAGCTTATATAGGGGAGGTGTATGCTTCGATGGGTCGACTCCCTGGGTTGAGCGCACCGCGCCAACCTCAAAGACCCTACAGTATGGATGAAGTCGGAAGTTGGGTCCGATGACCGATTCGATACGTAGGCATATTGGCGAGGTCTGAATTTGTGTCCGATGACCTGCCATGCGCAGGAAGGCGGAATTTGGGTCCGATGACCGAGTTGATGGCGTGCCATGCGCAGAAAGGCGGAATTTGGGTCCGATGACCGAGTTGATGTTGATGGCCCGCCATGCACAGGAAGGCGGAATTTGGGTCCGATGACCGATTTGAAGGCGTGCCATACGCAAAAAGGCGGAGTTTGGGTCCGATGACCGAGTTGATATTGATGGCCCGCCATGCGCAGGAAGGCGGAATTTGGGTCCGATGACCTGACATACGCATGGAGTCCGACTCGGGGGCCGATGTTCGATTCGATGACTTGCATTGTGGGTAAAGTCGGAAGTTGTGGTCTTTGACCCGATTCGATGACCAGACTTCGGCTGCTTGAGAATCGGACAAATAACTTATATAGGGGAGGTAGTGTTCTCGAGCATCCTCCCCCCGTGCCCGTTTATGTCGATTGATGCTGGTGCTCGACTGGTTGGAGCGCTCGGATGCAAAAATCTTGCACCAGGATTTATCGATTGTGATGGACACGGCAAGTCTCCTGATTGCTATGCAGGAGCTCATCGTGAATCTCTATGCGGCCTTGGTATGGACTCGACCTGCGGAATGGTTCGGCAATGGTAGTCGCTCCAACACGTCCTTGCAATGGCCACAGAGGTGATTCGACTAGAGCTCCAGTCTAGCTTTTGGGTTGCTTGGCGGACTGGTATAGCCGCGATCGAGTTCCGGCCATGAACGTTTTAGATAGCTCTTGGGCTTTCTGGGACGGAAGTCGGAAGTTTGGGCTGTTGTCCGATTTGATGACCATTCTTCGGATGTGTGAGAATCGGACAAATAACTTATATAGGGGACTGTGTTGTCTCACGCAGCCCCCTCCGTGCCCCTCTATCTCGACCGATGTTGGTGCTTGAAAGGGTTGGGATCGCTCGGATTTATAAACGTGCACCACCATTTGTCGAGTGTGAGGGACGCGGCAGGTCTCCTAAATGCTATGCGGGCGCTCTCTGAGAATCTCTATCCGGCCTCGACACAGACTAGTCTTGCTGAATGGTTTGGCACTGGTAGTCGATCCAACACGTCGTTGTTGTGGCCGCCTAGGCGATTCGATTCGAGCCCCCGTCTAGCTTTTGGGTTGCTTGGCGGATTTTGCCCTATCCGCAAGTGAGCTCGGTCCCTAAACGTTCGAGAAACCCGATTGCTATGCGCCGACTCTCTTTCTTGCGAGCCTCCATCTAGCTTTTGGGTCTCTACGGAACGGAAGTCGGAATCTGGGACCGTTGTTTGATTCGACGAGGCAGACTACGGTTGTGCGAGAATCGGACAAATAACTTATATAGGGGAGGTGTTGACTGGAGCATTCTCCCCCGTGCCCCTCTAACTCGACCAATGCTGGCGCTCGAACGGTGGTAGCGCTCGGATTTTCATTGAGCGCCAGCATTGGTCGATTTAGAGGGGCATGCGAGATTCCCGAATGCTATGCGAGGGCTCTAACGGAAATGTCTATTGGTTTCGGTATGGATGCAATTGCGAGTGGTTCGGCAAAGGTAGTCGTTCCGATGCGTCCATGTCGTGGCCAAATCGATAATTCGATTTGAGCCCTCGTATAGCATTTGGGTCTCTCGATGTGATTCCGCATTCCAGTCCCTTTGGGCACTGCTTGAGCCGCATCCCAGGGGGTTCCCTTCCCAATAATCTGCCTCGCAACCCGATTGCTATGCGGTGAGGCTCCTCGGCCGCCTCGGAACTATCTGTGTATCAGACGCATCGCGGGATAAGGGGTTGGCAACGGTAGTCGCCCCAAGCGCGTCCGATGCTTGGACCATTCCGAGGCGGCCCTGAAGCCTCTTCCGTCTAGTCGTTGGGTCCTTCTCGCCGCATCCCTCGCCTCGCACCCCGATTGCTATGCGGTGAGGCTCCTCGGCCGCCTCGGAACTATCTGTGTATCGGACGCGTCGCGGGATAAGGGGTTGTCACTGGTAGTCGCCCCAAGCGCGTCCGATGCTTGGACCATTCCGAGGCGGCCCTGAAGCCTCTTCCGTCTAGCCGTTGGGTCCTTCTCGCCGCATCCCTCGCCTCGCACCCCGATTGCTATGCGGTGAGGCTCCTCGGCCGCCTCGGAACTATCTGTGTATCGGACGCGTCGCGGGATAAGGGGTTGTCATTGGTAGTCGCCCCAAGCGCGTCCGATGCTTGGACCATTCCGAGGCGGCCCTGAAGCCTCTTCCGTCTAGCCGTTGGGTCCTTCTCGCCGCATCCCTCGCCTCGCACCCCGATTGCTATGCGGTGAGGCTCCTCGGCCGCCTCGGAACTATCTGTGTATCGGACGCGTCGCGGGATAAGGGGTTGTCACTGGTAGTCGCCCCAAGCGCGTCCGATGCTTGGACCATTCCGAGGCGGCCCTGAAGCCTCTTCCGTCTAGCCGTTGGGTCCTTCTCGCCGCATCCCTCGCCTCGCACCCCGATTGCTATGCGGTGAGGCTCCTCGGCCGCCTCGGAACTATCTGTGTATCGGACGCGTCGCGGGATAAGGGGTTGTCACTGGTAGTCGCCCCAAGCGCGTTCGATGCTTGGACCATTCCGAGGCGGCCCTGAAGCCTCTTCCGTCTAGCCGTTGGGTCCTTCTCGCCGCATCCCTCGCCTCGCACCCCGATTGCTATGCGGTGAGGCTCCTCGGCCGCCTTGGAACTATCTGTGTATCGGACGCGTCGCGGGATAAGGGGTTGTCACTGGTAGTCGCCCCAAGCGCGTCCGATGCTTGGACCATTCCGAGGCGGACCCCAAGCCTCTTCCGTCTAGCCGTTGGGTCCTTCTCGCCGCATCCTTCGCCTCGCACCCCGATTGCTATGCGGTGAGGCTCCTCGGCCGCCTCGGAACTATCTGTGTATCGGACGCGTCGCGGGATAAGGGGTTGTCACTGGTAGTCGCCCCAAGCGCGTCCGATGCTTGGACCATTCCGAGGCGGACCCGAAGCCTCTTCCGTCTAGCCGTTGGGTCCTTCTCGCCGCATCCCTCGCCTCGCACCCCGATTGCTATGCGGTGAGGCTCCTCGGCCGCCTTGGAACTATCTGTGTATCGGACGCGTCGCGGGATAAGGGGTTGTCACTGGTAGTCGCCCCAAGCGCGTCCGATGCTTGGACCATTCCGAGGCGGACCCGAAGCCTCTTCCGTCTAGCCGTTGGGTCCTTCTCGCCGCATCCCTCGCCTCGCACCCCGATTGCTATGCGGTGAGGCTCCTCGGCCGCCTTGGAACTATCTGTGTATCGGACGCGTCGCGGGATAAGGGGTTGTCACTGGTAGTCGCCCCAAGCGCGTCCGATGCTTGGACCATTCCGAGGCGGCCCCGAAGCCTCTTCCGTGTAGCCGTTGGGTCCTTCTCGCCGCATCCCTCGCCTCGCACCCCGATTGCTATGCGGTGAGGCTCCTCGGCCGCCTTGGAACTATCTGTGTATCGGACGCGTCGCGGGATAAGGGGTTGTCACTGGTAGTCGCCCCAAGCGCGTCCGATGCTTGGACCATTCCGAGGCGGCCCCGAAGCCTCTTCCGTGTAGCCGTTGGGTCCTTCTCGCCGCATCCCTCGCCTCGCACCCCGATTGCTATGCGGTGAGGCTCCTCGGCCGCCTTGGAACTATCTGTGTATCGGACGCGTCGCGGGATAAGGGGTTGTCACTGGTAGTCGCCCCAAGCGCGTCCGATGCTTGGACCATTCCGAGGCGGACCTGAAGCCTCTTCCCTCTAGCCGTTGGGGCTTTCTCGCCGCATCCCTCGCCTCGCACCCTGATTGCTATGCTGTGAGGCTCCTCGGCCGCCTTGGAACTATCTGTGTATCGGACGCATCGCGGGATAAGGGGTTGGCAGTGGTAGTCGCCCCAAGCGCATCCGATGCTTGGACCATTCCGAGGCGGCCCTGCAGCCTCTTCCGTCTAGCCGTTGGGGCCATCTCGCCGCATCCCCCACCTCGCACCACGATTGCTATGCGGTGAGGCTCCTTGGCCGCCTCGGAACTATCTGTGTATCGGACGCATCGCGGGATAAGGGGTTGTCACTGGTAGTCGCCCCAAGCGCGTCCGATGCTTGGACTATTCCGAGGCGGCCCTGCAGCCTCTTCCGTCTAGCCGTTGGGGCCATCTCGCTGCATCCCCCACCTCCTCGGCCGCCTCGGAACTATCTGTGTATCGGACGCATCGCGGGATAAGGGGTTGGCAGTGGTAGTCGCCCCAAGCGCGTCCGATGCTTGGACTATTCCGAGGCAGCCCTGCAGCCTCTTCCGTCTAGCCTTTGGGGCCATCTCGCCGCATCCCTCGCCTCGCACCCCGATTGCTATGCGGTGAGGCTCCTCGGCCGCCTGGGAACTATCTTCGTATCGGACGCATCGCGGGATAAGGGGTTGTCACTGGTAGTCGCCCCAAGCGCGTCCGATGCTTGGACTATTCCGAGGCGGCCCTGTGGCCTCTTCCGTCTAGCCGTTGGGGCCATCTCGCCGCATCCCCCACCTCGCACCCCGATTGCTATGCGGTGAGGCTCTTCGGCCGCCTTGGAACTATCTTCGTATCGGACGCATCGCGGGATAAGGGGTTGTCACTGGTAGTGGCCCCAAGCGCGTCCGATGCTTGGACTATTCCGAGGCGGCCCTGCAGCCTCTTCCGTCTAGCCGTTGGGGCCATCTCGCCGCATCCCCCACCTCGCACCCCGATTGCTATGCGGTGAGGCTCCTCGGCCGCCTTGGAACTATCTTCGTATCGGACGCATCGCGGGATAAGGGGTTGTCACTGGTAGTCGCCCCAAGCGCGTCCGATGCTTGGACTATTCCGACGCGGCCCTGTGGCCTCTTCCGTCTAGCCGTTGGGGCCATCTCGCCGCATCCCCCACCTCGCACCCCGATTGCTATGCGGTGAGGCTCCTCGGCCGCCTTGGAACCATCTTCGTATCGGACGCATCGCGGGATAGGGGGCTGTCACTGGTAGTCGCCCCAAGCGTGTCCGATGCTTGGACCATTCCTAGGCGGCCCTGAAGCCTCTTCCGTCTAGCCGTTGGGGCCTTCCCGCCCCATCCCTCGCCTCGCACCCCCGATTGCTATGCGGTGAGGCTCCTCGGCCGCCTTGGAACCATCTGTGTATCGGACGCATCGCGGGATAAGGGGTTGGCACTGGCAGTCGCCCCAAGCGCGTCCGATGCTTGGACCATTCCGAGGTGGCCCTGAAGCCTCTTCCGTCTAGCCGTTGGGGCCTTCCCGCCCCATCCCTCGCCTCGCACCCCGATTGATATGCGGTGAGGCTCCTCGGCCGCCTTGGAACTATCTGTGTATCGGACGCATCGCGGGATAAGGGGTTGGCACTGGTAGTCGTCCCAATCGCATCCGATGCTTGGACCATTCCGAGGCGGCCCTGCAGCCTCTTCCGTTTAGCCGTCGGGGCCTTCCCGCCGCATCCCTCGCCTCGCATCCCGATTCCTATGCGGTGAGTCTTCTCGGCCGCCGCGGAACTATACCTGTTATTGCTACTGCATCCTTCGGCTGGTAACCTCCTCTGCCGCCTTGGAACGTTCTCTTTGTCGGACGCGTCGCGGGATAAGGGGTTGGCACTGGTAGTCGCCCCAAGCGCGCCCGATGCATAGACCGCTCCGAGTCGACCTTGCTTTCAGCCTCTCACATGCATAGACCTCTCTGAGTCGACCCTGCAGCCTCTCACGTTTAGCCTTTGGAATCTCGCCTCACAACATGATTGCTATCCTTGATGCATCCCTTGCCTCGAGCCCTGATTGCTTTCTTGGCTGCATCCCTCCTCTCCTCACAGCCCGGTTGTCATCACTGCTTCATCCGTCGCTTCATGCATTCTGGCTGCTGGGCCCTTCCCACCGCACACCTCGATTGCTATCTCTTCTGCATCACACACCCCGATTGCTATCTCTGCTACATCCCTCGGCTCTCACTTCTGCATCCTTCGCCTCACACCTCGATTGCTATCAATGCTGCATCCGTAACCTCACACCCCGATTGCTATGCGGGGAGGCTCCTTGGCCGCCTTGGAAATTTCTGTGTGTCGGACGCACCGCGGGATAAGGGGTTGGCACTGGTAGTCGCCCCAAGTGCGCCCGATTCTTAGACCGCTTCGAGGTGACCTCGTAGCCTCTTTCGTCCAGGCTTCCTGCCTTCAACGCCCTTTTTACACCTCGATTGCTATGCGCGGGCTCGTTGGCGTCTATCACCTCTCTGCGAAGAGTGGCACGATGATTGTTGGGGTAAATCGTAGCAGTCCGATCTCTGGCCTTGGGCCATTGTGAGGGCTGATCGATTTCCTGTGCGCATCTCGTGTTCGCCCAGTAACAGACTCGACGACTTGTAATCGGTCTTGTTCCCGATTGTTCCTGGAGGTAGTCTTCGGAACTCTTGGATTTGACCTGTCACTCGAACTGTCCTCTTCCGAGGATGCTTGTGTGTGTGTGCTTGTGCCATTTCCTTGGCGGTATTAACGAGATATTAAAGAGCGGAGTGAGCGCCTCGCCCAGCTATGTTTGGGGCTCTCACTCCCTTACCCGGTGTGCGACCGCTTTGCACGTAGGTTGCGGAGCATCGCGACTCTTTCGATGTTTGGCGGTTGTCTTCCGGTGATGCGTTGGTCCCGAAGTGCACGTTACTAGCATTTCTGCCATTGTTCTCGATCTTTGGCACGTTCCTTCATTGCAATTGGATATATATCTCCGTTTATACGCGCAGGCTTCTCCCGCCTATTCAGCGCTGTCCCACTCTCAGCACTCTCGTGGTCTCCTTGGCTTCTCTCTCCCGTGAGCGAGCTCTCTTCTCGAGTCTTTTCCATGTCCCATGGAGGTTGCCTTGCGAAATTCGGGCACACAAACGTGACCGGATAAGAGCGGAATTGCCTATGAGGAGAAGCTCACCTTAGGGAGCAGCAATGC
>NW_026728848.1:575000-590000 GCF_030272615.1 Cryptomeria japonica | reverse complement strand
GTCGGAGCGTTTGGTGGGGTTTCTCGCATTGGCTCTTCCGAGGCCCGGTTGCCACCCTGGCGCGCACGAAGTCGGAAGTAGGGTTAATTGCCCGGGTGCGCACCTTTGCCAGGGTGGGCACCTTACCTGGGCTGCGCACCAGGGCGGGCTCAAGATGGCACGCGCGTTCCGTTTTTTTCACTATCTTTCAAAACGGAAATTTTAAAATCTCCTTTTTTTTTTGCCTTTTCTGGAAATTAGTGAAGGCAGCGCATCAAAGGTGCGCACCTCGCTGCCCACCTTGGTGTGCTCTGAGGTGCGCACCCGGGAGCGCTACGAAGTGTGCTCCAAGGTGCGGCGTGCACGTTGTCGGAGCCCGGTTTGCCCCGGGTGCGCACCTCGCCTGCACCTTGGCCGGGGTGGGCACCTTGGCTGGGTTTGCCCAGGGTGCGCTCCGAAGCGGGGTTACTGGAGCGCCCCCTCTTTTTTTGTCAGAGCGTTTGGTGGGGTTTCTCGCATTGGCTCTTCCCAGGCCCGGTTGTTGGGTGCGCTCCCACCCTGGCGCGCGCGAAGTTGGAAGTTGGGTTAATTGCCCGGGCGCGCACCTTCGCCAGGGTGGGCACCTTGGTGCGCACACCTTGGCTGGGCTGCGCACCAGGGCGGGCTCAAGATGGCACCAGCATTCCCTTTTTCTCACTATCTTTCAAAACGGAAATTTTAAAATCTCGTTTTTTTTTTGCCTTTTATGGAAATTAGTGAAGGCATCGCATCAAAGGTGCGCACCTCGCTGCCCACCTTGGTGTGCTCCGAGGTGCCCACCACGGTGCGCAACGCCGGTGCGAACCCGGGAGCGCCCCGATGTGTGCTCCAAGGTGCGGCGTGCACGAAGTCGGACCCCGGTTTGCCCCGGGTGCGCACCTCGCGTGCACCTTGGTGCGCACACCTTGGCTGGGTTGCGCGGCCTGGTGGGCACCATGGTGCGCACCAAGGAGCGCTCCGAAGTGTGCTCCAAGGTGCGGCGTGCACGAAGTCGGAGCCCGGTTTGCCCCGGGTACGCACCTCGCGTGCACCTTCGCCGGGGTGGGCACCTCGGCTGGGTTGCGCGCCCTGGTGCGCACCAAGGAGCGCTCCGAAGTGTGCTCCAAGGTGCGGCGTGCACGAAGTCGGAGCCCGGTTTGCCCCGGGTGCGCACCTTCGCCGCGGTGCGCACCATGGCGTGCACGAAGTCGGAGCCCGGTTTGCCCCGGGTGCGCACCTCGCGTGCACCTTCGGCGGGGTTGCGCGCCCTGGTGGGCACCATGGTGCGCACCAAGGAGCGCTCCGAAGTGTGCTCCAAGGTGCGGCGTGCACGAAGTCGGAGCCCGGTTTGCCCCGGGTGCGCACCTCGCGTGCACCTTCGGCGGGGTTGCGCGCCCTGGTGGGCACCATGGTGCGCACCAAGGAGCGCTCCGAAGTGTGCTCCAAGGTGCGGCGTGCACGAAGTCGGAGCCCGGTTTGCCCCGGGTGCGCACCTCGCGTGCACCTTCGCCGCGGTGGGCACCATGGCGTGCACGAAGTCGGAGCCCGGTTTGCCCCGGGTGCGCACCTCGCGTGCACCTTCGCCGGGGTGGGCACCTCGGCTGGGTTGCGCGCCCTGGTGCGCACCAAGGAGCGCTCCGAAGTGTGCTCCAAGGTGCGGCGTGCACGAAGTCGGAGCCCGGTTTGCCCCGGGTGCGCACCTCGCGTGCACCTTCGCCAGGGTGGGCACCTCGGTGCGCACACCTTCTCAATGTTTTCTTGCCTTTTCTGGAAATTGGTGAAGGCAGCGCATCAAAGGTGCGCACCTCGGTGTGCTCCGAGGTGCGAACCCGAGAGCGCTCCGAGGTGCCCACGAAGTCGAAAGTCGGGTTAATTGCATTGTTTTCCCCGGGTGCGCTCCGAGGTGCGCAACATCGGCGCGCACCAAGGAGGGCTCCGAAGTGTGCTCCAAGGTGCGCACGATGGCGTGCACCTCTGGTGCGCACGATTCGGAGCTCGGTTTGACCGGGGTGCGCACACCTTGGCTGGGTTGCGCACCTTTTGTGCGCTCCAAGGTGCGCACGAAGTCGGAGCTCGGTTTGCCCCGGGTGCGCACCTTCGCCAGGGTGCGCACCTTGATGCGCACGCCTTGGCTGGGCTGCGCACCTTGGTGGGCGCCATGGTGCGCACCTTTCGTGCGCTCCAAGGTGCGCACGAAGTCGGAGCTCGGTTTGCCCCGGGTGCGCACCTTGGTGGGCGCCATGGTGCACTCCGAGGTGCCCAAGATTGGTGCGCACCAAGGAGCGCTCCGAAGTGCGCTCCAAGGTGCGCGCGAAGTCGAAAGTTGGGTTAATTGTCCGGTTTGCCTCGGGTGCGCACCTTGCGTGCACCTTCGCCAGGGTGGGCGCCTTGGTGCGCACACCTTGGCTGGGCTGCGCACCCGGGCGCGCACACCTTGGCACCCGCGTTTCCTTCATTTTAAATTTTTTTTTTTTACAATCTCTCAAGTGGGAAATTCTATAATCTCAACTTTTTTTGCCTTTTCAGGAAACTTTTGAATGGAGCGCATCATTGGTGCGCTCCGAAGTGTGCTCCAAAGCTCTCTCCAGCTGCGTGCACCTGCCCCGGCCGCGCACCCGGCCCCGCCCAGCTTCGCTCACCTGTCCCGGGCGTCTGGTGCGGAACCTTAGAGTAAGAAACATCACCGTGCACCTTGGCCAACGTGCGCGACTCGACCGAGCGCGCACTGGCCGAGGTGCACACCGATTTCACCTGGGTGCGCGCGCAGCACCTCGGGCGCACCGGGGTGCGCGCACAACGCCCGGGTTGCACCGTGGCCTGTGTGCTCGGGGTGCCTCGGGTGCGCGCTCGGTGTCGCCCCCGCGCGCGCGGTAGTGCGGGCAGCGCACCCCGGCCCGGCCCGGCCCCGACGAGAACGCAAACGGGCAAAAGGTTTATTCAAATAGCATTGCGACGCCCGGCGAAAAACTAAAAAAGGGTGCAACACCGGGACTTCCCGGGAGGTCACCCATCCCAGTACTACTCCGGCCCAAGCGCGCTTAACTGCGGAGTTCTGATGGGATCCGGTGCACTAACGCTGGTATGATCGCACCCGTTATGAGCTTGTCGCAGTGTGTACTTAGCAAACCGCGACCCACGTGCGAATCCACCCCGGCCACCCACCCCCGTCGAGGTGCACACCCTCCCTCGCGAAGTGCGCCCCGTTCGCCAAGTGTGAGCCCTGCCCGGGTGCGCGCACCTTGCTAGGGCGTCGGGTGTGCACCCGGCCCGGCCTACGTGCGTGCACCTGGAGGGGGCGTCGTGTGCGTGCAGTGTCCCGTCTGCAACGCGGTGCCCACACACCACCTCGGGCGCAACGACCTGCGCTCACATGTGGGCCGAGTGCACCTTGGTGCATGTTCGGGGCGCCTCGGGTGCACGCTCGATCTTGCCCCGGTGCACCAAGGCGCTCGGTTTGCCCCGGGTGCGCACTTGGTGCAAGGTGGGCACCCAAAATAGGGATCAAGCACCAAAACACAAGTTTCGGGATGCAAAATGGGACCCAAGGACCACAAATGCGTTCCAAGACCCATGATGGGTCCACGAGAACAAAAATGTGTTCCGAGACTTAATAAACAAATATTGGGTTTTAGGAGAAGAAACATGCTCTGATGCCCAAAACGAGAATCGACCCCGAAAAGGCCACAGGCCAAAAGTGGGATGCGAGACAAAAAAAAATGGGACCCGAGGACCAAAATTGGGTTCCCAGGTCGAAGACAGGGCAACCGGACAAGAAACGACCTCTAAGGCTCGAAATGAGTCCCGACGACTAAAACTTGACAAGAAGCACCCATCAGGCACCCAACTCGACACCCATGGGATGCCGACCCACCCGGGCTTCCACCTAGCACACCTTGGCACCCACCCACCCTCGCACCCAACCTCGCACCCAACTTAGCACCTTTGAACCCACATTGGCACTCACCCTGACCCTGGCACCTTGGAACCCACATTGGCACTCACCTTGACCCTGGCACCCACCTTTGCACTCACCTTGGGACCCACCCTGGCTCCCACCTCGGCACCCACCCAGACACCCACCTTGGTTCCTTGGCACCCACCTTGGATCCTTGGCACCCACCCCGACACCCACCTTGGCACGCAACTTGGCTACTTGCCACCCACCTTGGCTCCTTGACGCCCACCCCGACAACCACCCCGTGACCTACCCTGGCTAGGGTTGGTGCACACCCACCCTGGTGCCCACCTTGGCACCCACCCTATGACCCACCTTGGCACGCACCTTAGTACCCACCCCGTTACCCACCCTAGGACCCACCCCGTGACCCACCTTGGCCAGGGTGGGTGCACCCACCCTGGTGCCCACCTTGGCACCCACCCATCCTAGCACCCAGCCTGTGACCGGGCTTGGAACCCAACCTTGCACCCGCACCCGTCTTGGCCAATGTGGGTGCGCACCCATCCTGGCACCCACGTTGTGACACACCCTTTAACCCACGCACCCTAGCACCCACGTTGGCACCCACCTTGGAACCCAACCTAGCAACTTGGCACCCACCCCGTGACCCACCTTGGCATCCACCATAGCAGTCGCCGACTTGGCACCCACCTCGGCACCCACCTTGACACTTGTGGACCCACCTTGCCACTCACCCTAGCATCGACCCATCCTAGCACCCACCCTGGCACCTTTGCACCCTAGCACTCACCCATCCTAGCACCTAACCTGTGACCCACCTTGACACTCACCCTCGCACCCACCTTGGAACCCAACCTAGCACCCACCCACCCTGACACCAACCCTAGCACCTACCCACCCTTGCACCCACCCTGTGACCCATCTTGGCACCCACCCATCCTACCACTCAACCTATCACCCACCTTCTCACCCACCTTGGCATCCACCTTAGCACCCACCCACACTGGCACCTTGGCACCCACCTCGGGCAAGGTGGGTGCACACCCACCCTGGCACCCAATTTAGAACCCACCGAGCATGTTACCCACCTTGGCACCCACATTGCAGCCCACCCTAGTACCCACCCTATGACCCACATTGGCATCCACACCCTAGCACCCAGGCACCTCGACACCCGCCTTGACACCCACCCTAGCACTGAACCTGTGACCCACCTTGGAACTCACCCTAGAACCCACCCACCCTGTGAACCACCTTGGCATCCACCTTAGCACCCACCCACCTTGGCACCCACTCTAGCACTCACCCATCCTAACACCCAACTTGTTACCCACCTTGGCACCCGCCCTCGCGTCCACCTTGAAACCCACCCTAGCACCCACCCACGCAGGAGCCCACCTTGGCACCCAACCTAACACCCACGCATCCTGGCACCCAACTTGTGACCCACCTTGGAACCCACCCTAGTACCCACCTTTGAACCCACTATATCACCAACCCACCTTGGCACCCACCCTATGACCCTCTTTGGAATCCACCCTAGCACGCACCCACCCTGGCACCCACCATGGAGCGCACCCTAGCACCCACCCACCTCGGCACGCACCTCAACACCCACCTTGGTGTGCGCACTGCGCCAACCTCTCAAAGACCCTATGTGGTGCGCTCCAAAGTGTACACCTTTGGTGCGCTCCAAGGTGCGCACCTTTGGTGCACACCGAGGTGCACACCAAAGTGTGCACCGAGGTGAGCACCAAAGTGCACTCCAGGGTGCACACCAAGGCGTGCACCTTTGGTGCGGTCAATGCAAACGAATTCGGAAGTTGGGGTCGATGTCCTAATCGCTGCTGCAGACTACACGTATGAGAATCGGACAAATAGCTTTATATAGGGGAGGTGTTGCGTTTGATGGGTCGACTCCCCTGGTTGTGTGCACTGCACCAACTTCAAAGACCCTGTCTTGTTTAAGAAGTCAAAAGTTGGGGTGGATGTCCTAATCATTGCTGCAGTCTACGCATGTATGAGAATCAGACAAATAGCTTATATAGGGGAGGTGTTGCATTCGGTGGGTTGACTCCCCTGGTTGTGCGCACTGCGCCAACCTCAAAGACCCCGCATAGCAGAAGAAGTCGGAAGTCGGATTTTGGTGAGCACCAAGGCGTGCACCTTTGGTGCGGTCAACGCAGACGAATTCAGAAGTTGGGGTGGATGTCCTAATCGTTGTTGCAGGCTACACATGTATGAGAATCAGACAAATAGCTTATATAGGGGAGGTGTTGGGTTTGATGGGTCAACTCCCTTGGTTGTGCGCATTACGCCAACCTCAAAGACCTTGTTTTCGTTAAGAAGTCAAAAGTTGGGGTCAATGTCCTAATGGCTCCTGCAGGCTACACATGTATGAGAATCGGACAAATAGCTTATATAGGGGAGGTGTTGGGTTTGATGGGTCGACTCCCCTGGTTGTGCGCATTACGTCAACCTCAAAGACCTTGTTTTCGTTAAGAAGTCAAAAGTTGGGGTCGATGTCCTAATTGCTCCTGTAGACTACACATGTATGAGAATCAGACAAATAGCTTATATAGGGGAGGTGTTGGGTTTGATGGGTTGACTCCCCTAGTTGTTCGCATTACACCAACCTCAAAGACCTTGTTTTCGTTTAGAAGCCGAAAGTTGGGGTCGATGTCCTAATTGCTCCTGCAGGCTACGCATGTATGAGAATCAGACAAATAGCTTATATAGGGGAGGTGTTGGGTTTGATGGGTCGACTCCCCTGGTTGTGCGCATTGCGCCAACCTCAAAGACCCTGCATTGCGGATGAAGTCGAAAGTCAGAGTTTGGTGTGCTACAAGGTGTGGTCGAAGGTGCTCACCTAGGTGTGCACCTTTGGAGCACAGGAAAAGTGCCCTCCAAAAGTGCGCACCTTTGGAGTGCACAAAAGTGCCCTCCAAAAGTGCGCACCTTTGGAGCGCAGAAAAGTGCCCTCCAAAAAGTGCCCTCCAAAAGTGCGCACCTTTGGAGCGCAGAAAAGTGCCCTCCAAAAAGTGCCCTCCAAAAGTGCGCACCTTTGGAGCGCAGAAAAGTGCCCTCCAAAAAGTGCCCTCCAAAAGTGCGCACCTTTGGAGCGCAGAAAAGTGCCCTCCAAAAAGTGCCCTCCAAAAGTGCGCACCTTTGGAGCGCAGAAAAGTGCCCTCCAAAAAGTGCCCTCCAAAAGTGCGCACCTTTGGAGCGCAGAAAAGTGCCCTCCAAAAAGTGCCCTCCAAAAGTGCGCACCTTTGGAGCGCAGAAAAGTGCCCTCCAAAAAGTGCCCTCCAAAAGTGCGCACCTTTGGAGCGCAGAAAAGTGCCCTCCAAAAAGTGCCCTCCAAAAGTGCGCACCTTTGGAGCGCAGAAAAGTGCCCTCCAAAAAGTGCCCTCCAAAAGTGCGCACCTTTGGAGCGCAGAAAAGTGCCCTCCAAAAGTGCGCACCTTTGGAGCGCACAAAAGTGCCCTCCAAAAGTGCGCACTTTTGGTGCGCACCAAGGCGCTGGTTCGGTCGTTGCAGGCGAGTTCGGAAGTTGGGGTCGATGTCCTGAGCGGAGGTGCAAACTACACAGGTGTCGGAATCGGACAAATAGCTTATATAGGGGAGGTGTATGCTTCGATGGGTCGACTCCCCAGGTTGAGCGCACCGCGCCAACCTCAAAGACCCTACGGTATGGATGAAGTCGGAAGTTGGGTCCGATGACCGATTCGATTAGTAGGTATGCTCATGAGGTCGGAATTTGGGTCCGATGACCTGCCATGTGCAGGAAGGCGAATGTTGACACTGTGCGTTGCAAGGTGCACACCAAGGCGCTGGTGCGGTCTTTTTAGTCGAGTTCGGAAGTTGGGGTCGATGTCCTGATCGGAGGTGCAAGCTACACAGGTGTGGGAATCGGACAAATAGCTTATATAGGGGAGGTGTATGCTTCGTTGGGTCGACTCCCCGGGTTGAGCGCACCGCGCCAACCTCAAAGACCCTACGGTATGGATGAAGTCGGAAGTTGGGTCCGATGACCGATTCGATATGTAGGCATACTCGCGAGGTCGGAATTTGGGTCCGATGACCTGCCACGTGCAGGAAGGCGAATGTTGGCACTGTGCGTTGCAAGGTGCGCACCAAGGCGCTGGTTCGGTCGTTGGAGGCGAGTTCGGAAGTTGGGGTCGATGTCTTGATCGGAGGTGCAAACTACACAGGTGTGGGAATCGGACAAATAGCTTATATAGGGGAGGTGTATGCTTCGTTGGGTCGACTCCCCGGGTTGAGCGCACCGCGCCAACCTCAAAGACCCTACGGTATGGATGAAGTCGGAAGTTGGGTCCGATGACCGATTCGATATGTAGGCATACTCGCGAGGTCGGAATTTGGGTCCGATGACCTGCCATGTGCAGGAAGGCGAATGTTGGGACTGTGCGTCGCAAGGTGCGCACCAAGGCGCTGGTGCCGTCGTTGCAGTCGAGTTCGGAAGTTGGGGTCGATGTCCTGGTCAGAGGTGCAAACTACACAGGTGTGGGAATCGGACAAATAGCTTATATAGGGGAGGTGTATGCTTCGATGGGTCGACTCCCTGGGTTGAGCGCACCGCGCCAACCTCAAAGACCCTACAGTATGGATGAAGTCGGAAGTTGGGTCCGATGACCGATTCGATACGTAGGCATATTGGCGAGGTCTGAATTTGTGTCCGATGACCTGCCATGCGCAGGAAGGCGGAATTTGGGTCCGATGACCGAGTTGATGGCGTGCCATGCGCAGAAAGGCGGAATTTGGGTCCGATGACCGAGTTGATGTTGATGGCCCGCCATGCACAGGAAGGCGGAATTTGGGTCCGATGACCGATTTGAAGGCGTGCCATACGCAAAAAGGCGGAGTTTGGGTCCGATGACCGAGTTGATATTGATGGCCCGCCATGCGCAGGAAGGCGGAATTTGGGTCCGATGACCTGACATACGCATGGAGTCCGACTCGGGGGCCGATGTTCGATTCGATGACTTGCATTGTGGGTAAAGTCGGAAGTTGTGGTCTTTGACCCGATTCGATGACCAGACTTCGGCTGCTTGAGAATCGGACAAATAACTTATATAGGGGAGGTAGTGTTCTCGAGCATCCTCCCCCCGTGCCCGTTTATGTCGATTGATGCTGGTGCTCGACTGGTTGGAGCGCTCGGATGCAAAAATCTTGCACCAGGATTTATCGATTGTGATGGACACGGCAAGTCTCCTGATTGCTATGCAGGAGCTCATCGTGAATCTCTATGCGGCCTTGGTATGGACTCGACCTGCGGAATGGTTCGGCAATGGTAGTCGCTCCAACACGTCCTTGCAATGGCCACAGAGGTGATTCGACTAGAGCTCCAGTCTAGCTTTTGGGTTGCTTGGCGGACTGGTATAGCCGCGATCGAGTTCCGGCCATGAACGTTTTAGATAGCTCTTGGGCTTTCTGGGACGGAAGTCGGAAGTTTGGGCTGTTGTCCGATTTGATGACCATTCTTCGGATGTGTGAGAATCGGACAAATAACTTATATAGGGGACTGTGTTGTCTCACGCAGCCCCCTCCGTGCCCCTCTATCTCGACCGATGTTGGTGCTTGAAAGGGTTGGGATCGCTCGGATTTATAAACGTGCACCACCATTTGTCGAGTGTGAGGGACGCGGCAGGTCTCCTAAATGCTATGCGGGCGCTCTCTGAGAATCTCTATCCGGCCTCGACACAGACTAGTCTTGCTGAATGGTTTGGCACTGGTAGTCGATCCAACACGTCGTTGTTGTGGCCGCCTAGGCGATTCGATTCGAGCCCCCGTCTAGCTTTTGGGTTGCTTGGCGGATTTTGCCCTATCCGCAAGTGAGCTCGGTCCCTAAACGTTCGAGAAACCCGATTGCTATGCGCCGACTCTCTTTCTTGCGAGCCTCCATCTAGCTTTTGGGTCTCTACGGAACGGAAGTCGGAATCTGGGACCGTTGTTTGATTCGACGAGGCAGACTACGGTTGTGCGAGAATCGGACAAATAACTTATATAGGGGAGGTGTTGACTGGAGCATTCTCCCCCGTGCCCCTCTAACTCGACCAATGCTGGCGCTCGAACGGTGGTAGCGCTCGGATTTTCATTGAGCGCCAGCATTGGTCGATTTAGAGGGGCATGCGAGATTCCCGAATGCTATGCGAGGGCTCTAACGGAAATGTCTATTGGTTTCGGTATGGATGCAATTGCGAGTGGTTCGGCAAAGGTAGTCGTTCCGATGCGTCCATGTCGTGGCCAAATCGATAATTCGATTTGAGCCCTCGTATAGCATTTGGGTCTCTCGATGTGATTCCGCATTCCAGTCCCTTTGGGCACTGCTTGAGCCGCATCCCAGGGGGTTCCCTTCCCAATAATCTGCCTCGCAACCCGATTGCTATGCGGTGAGGCTCCTCGGCCGCCTCGGAACTATCTGTGTATCAGACGCATCGCGGGATAAGGGGTTGGCAACGGTAGTCGCCCCAAGCGCGTCCGATGCTTGGACCATTCCGAGGCGGCCCTGAAGCCTCTTCCGTCTAGCCGTTGGGTCCTTCTCGCCGCATCCCTCGCCTCGCACCCCGATTGCTATGCGGTGAGGCTCCTCGGCCGCCTCGGAACTATCTGTGTATCGGACGCGTCGCGGGATAAGGGGTTGTCACTGGTAGTCGCCCCAAGCGCGTCCGATGCTTGGACCATTCCGAGGCGGCCCTGAAGCCTCTTCCGTCTAGCCGTTGGGTCCTTCTCGCCGCATCCCTCGCCTCGCACCCCGATTGCTATGCGGTGAGGCTCCTCGGCCGCCTCGGAACTATCTGTGTATCGGACGCGTCGCGGGATAAGGGGTTGTCATTGGTAGTCGCCCCAAGCGCGTCCGATGCTTGGACCATTCCGAGGCGGCCCTGAAGCCTCTTCCGTCTAGCCGTTGGGTCCTTCTCGCCGCATCCCTCGCCTCGCACCCCGATTGCTATGCGGTGAGGCTCCTCGGCCGCCTCGGAACTATCTGTGTATCGGACGCGTCGCGGGATAAGGGGTTGTCACTGGTAGTCGCCCCAAGCGCGTCCGATGCTTGGACCATTCCGAGGCGGCCCTGAAGCCTCTTCCGTCTAGCCGTTGGGTCCTTCTCGCCGCATCCCTCGCCTCGCACCCCGATTGCTATGCGGTGAGGCTCCTCGGCCGCCTCGGAACTATCTGTGTATCGGACGCGTCGCGGGATAAGGGGTTGTCACTGGTAGTCGCCCCAAGCGCGTTCGATGCTTGGACCATTCCGAGGCGGCCCTGAAGCCTCTTCCGTCTAGCCGTTGGGTCCTTCTCGCCGCATCCCTCGCCTCGCACCCCGATTGCTATGCGGTGAGGCTCCTCGGCCGCCTTGGAACTATCTGTGTATCGGACGCGTCGCGGGATAAGGGGTTGTCACTGGTAGTCGCCCCAAGCGCGTCCGATGCTTGGACCATTCCGAGGCGGACCCGAAGCCTCTTCCGTCTAGCCGTTGGGTCCTTCTCGCCGCATCCTTCGCCTCGCACCCCGATTGCTATGCGGTGAGGCTCCTCGGCCGCCTCGGAACTATCTGTGTATCGGACGCGTCGCGGGATAAGGGGTTGTCACTGGTAGTCGCCCCAAGCGCGTCCGATGCTTGGGCCATTCCGAGGCGGACCCGAAGCCTCTTCCGTCTAGCCGTTGGGTCCTTCTCGCCGCATCCCTCGCCTCGCACCCCGATTGCTATGCGGTGAGGCTCCTCGGCCGCCTTGGAACTATCTGTGTATCGGACGCGTCGCGGGATAAGGGGTTGTCACTGGTAGTCGCCCCAAGCGCGTCCGATGCTTGGACCATTCCGAGGCGGACCCGAAGCCTCTTCCGTCTAGCCGTTGGGTCCTTCTCGCCGCATCCCTCGCCTCGCACCCCGATTGCTATGCGGTGAGGCTCCTCGGCCGCCTTGGAACTATCTGTGTATCGGACGCGTCGCGGGATAAGGGGTTGTCACTGGTAGTCGCCCCAAGCGCGTCCGATGCTTGGACCATTCCGAGGCGGACCCGAAGCCTCTTCCGTCTAGCCGTTGGGTCCTTCTCGCCGCATCCCTCGCCTCGCACCCCGATTGCTATGCGGTGAGGCTCCTCGGCCGCCTTGGAACTATCTGTGTATCGGACGCGTCGCGGGATAAGGGGTTGTCACTGGTAGTCGCCCCAAGCGCGTCCGATGCTTGGACCATTCCGAGGCGGCCCCGAAGCCTCTTCCGTGTAGCCGTTGGGTCCTTCTCGCCGCATCCCTCGCCTCGCACCCCGATTGCTATGCGGTGAGGCTCCTCGGCCGCCTTGGAACTATCTGTGTATCGGACGCGTCGCGGGATAAGGGGTTGTCACTGGTAGTCGCCCCAAGCGCGTCCGATGCTTGGACCATTCCGAGGCGGCCCCGAAGCCTCTTCCGTGTAGCCGTTGGGTCCTTCTCGCCGCATCCCTCGCCTCGCACCCCGATTGCTATGCGGTGAGGCTCCTCGGCCGCCTTGGAACTATCTGTGTATCGGACGCGTCGCGGGATAAGGGGTTGTCACTGGTAGTCGCCCCAAGCGCGTCCGATGCTTGGACCATTCCGAGGCGGACCTGAAGCCTCTTCCCTCTAGCCGTTGGGGCTTTCTCGCCGCATCCCTCGCCTCGCACCCTGATTGCTATGCTGTGAGGCTCCTCGGCCGCCTTGGAACTATCTGTGTATCGGACGCATCGCGGGATAAGGGGTTGGCAGTGGTAGTCGCCCCAAGCGCATCCGATGCTTGGACCATTCCGAGGCGGCCCTGCAGCCTCTTCCGTCTAGCCGTTGGGGCCATCTCGCCGCATCCCCCACCTCGCACCACGATTGCTATGCGGTGAGGCTCCTTGGCCGCCTCGGAACTATCTGTGTATCGGACGCATCGCGGGATAAGGGGTTGTCACTGGTAGTCGCCCCAAGCGCGTCCGATGCTTGGACTATTCCGAGGCGGCCCTGCAGCCTCTTCCGTCTAGCCGTTGGGGCCATCTCGCTGCATCCCCCACCTCCTCGGCCGCCTCGGAACTATCTGTGTATCGGACGCATCGCGGGATAAGGGGTTGGCAGTGGTAGTCGCCCCAAGCGCGTCCGATGCTTGGACTATTCCGAGGCAGCCCTGCAGCCTCTTCCGTCTAGCCTTTGGGGCCATCTCGCCGCATCCCTCGCCTCGCACCCCGATTGCTATGCGGTGAGGCTCCTCGGCCGCCTGGGAACTATCTTCGTATCGGACGCATCGCGGGATAAGGGGTTGTCACTGGTAGTCGCCCCAAGCGCGTCCGATGCTTGGACTATTCCGAGGCGGCCCTGTGGCCTCTTCCGTCTAGCCGTTGGGGCCATCTCGCCGCATCCCCCACCTCGCACCCCGATTGCTATGCGGTGAGGCTCTTCGGCCGCCTTGGAACTATCTTCGTATCGGACGCATCGCGGGATAAGGGGTTGTCACTGGTAGTGGCCCCAAGCGCGTCCGATGCTTGGACTATTCCGAGGCGGCCCTGCAGCCTCTTCCGTCTAGCCGTTGGGGCCATCTCGCCGCATCCCCCACCTCGCACCCCGATTGCTATGCGGTGAGGCTCCTCGGCCGCCTTGGAACTATCTTCGTATCGGACGCATCGCGGGATAAGGGGTTGTCACTGGTAGTCGCCCCAAGCGCGTCCGATGCTTGGACTATTCCGACGCGGCCCTGTGGCCTCTTCCGTCTAGCCGTTGGGGCCATCTCGCCGCATCCCCCACCTCGCACCCCGATTGCTATGCGGTGAGGCTCCTCGGCCGCCTTGGAACCATCTTCGTATCGGACGCATCGCGGGATAGGGGGCTGTCACTGGTAGTCGCCCCAAGCGTGTCCGATGCTTGGACCATTCCTAGGCGGCCCTGAAGCCTCTTCCGTCTAGCCGTTGGGGCCTTCCCGCCCCATCCCTCGCCTCGCACCCCCGATTGCTATGCGGTGAGGCTCCTCGGCCGCCTTGGAACCATCTGTGTATCGGACGCATCGCGGGATAAGGGGTTGGCACTGGCAGTCGCCCCAAGCGCGTCCGATGCTTGGACCATTCCGAGGTGGCCCTGAAGCCTCTTCCGTCTAGCCGTTGGGGCCTTCCCGCCCCATCCCTCGCCTCGCACCCCGATTGATATGCGGTGAGGCTCCTCGGCCGCCTTGGAACTATCTGTGTATCGGACGCATCGCGGGATAAGGGGTTGGCACTGGTAGTCGTCCCAATCGCATCCGATGCTTGGACCATTCCGAGGCGGCCCTGCAGCCTCTTCCGTTTAGCCGTCGGGGCCTTCCCGCCGCATCCCTCGCCTCGCATCCCGATTCCTATGCAGTGAGTCTTCTCGGCCGCCGCGGAACTATACCTGTTATTGCTACTGCATCCTTCGGCTGGTAACCTCCTCTGCCGCCTTGGAACGTTCTCTTTGTCGGACGCGTCGCGGGATAAGGGGTTGGCACTGGTAGTCGCCCCAAGCGCGCCCGATGCATAGACCGCTCCGAGTCGACCTTGCTTTCAGCCTCTCACATGCATAGACCTCTCTGAGTCGACCCTGCAGCCTCTCACGTTTAGCCTTTGGAATCTCGCCTCACAACATGATTGCTATCCTTGATGCATCCCTTGCCTCGAGCCCTGATTGCTTTCTTGGCTGCATCCCTCCTCTCCTCACAGCCCGGTTGTCATCACTGCTTCATCCGTCGCTTCATGCATTCTGGCTGCTGGGCCCTTCCCACCGCACACCTCGATTGCTATCTCTTCTGCATCACACACCCCGATTGCTATCTCTGCTACATCCCTCGGCTCTCACTTCTGCATCCTTCGCCTCACACCTCGATTGCTATCAATGCTGCATCCGTAACCTCACACCCCGATTGCTATGCGGGGAGGCTCCTTGGCCGCCTTGGAAATTTCTGTGTGTCGGACGCACCGCGGGATAAGGGGTTGGCACTGGTAGTCGCCCCAAGTGCGCCCGATTCTTAGACCGCTTCGAGGTGACCTCGTAGCCTCTTTCGTCCAGGCTTCCTGCCTTCAACGCCCTTTTTACACCTCGATTTCTATGCGCGGGCTCGTTGGCGTCTATCACCT
>NW_026728848.1:540000-565000 GCF_030272615.1 Cryptomeria japonica | reverse complement strand
CTGCGCACCAGGAAGGGCTCAAGATGGCACCCGCGTTCCGTTTTTTTCACTATCTTTCAGAACGGAAATTTTAAAATCTCGTTTTTTTTTGCCTTTTCTGGAAATTAGTGAAGGCAGCGCATCAAAGGTGCGCAACGCTGGTGCGAACCTGGGAGCGCTCCGATGTGTGCTCCAAGGTGTGGCGTGCACGAAGTCGGACCCCGGTTTGCCCCGGGTGCGCACCTCGCGTGCACCTTGGTGCGCACACCTTGGCTGGGTTGCGCGCCCTGGTGGGCACCATGGTGCGCACCAAGGAGCGCTCCGAAGTGTGCTCCAAGGTGCGGCGTGCACGAAGTCGGAGCCCGGTTTGCCCCGGGTGCGCACCTCGCGTGCACCTTCGCCGCGGTGGGCACCATGGCGTGCACGAAGTCGGAGCCCGGTTTGCCCCGGGTGCGCACCTCGCGTGCACCTTCGCCGGGGTGGGCACCTTGGTGTGCAGACCTTGGCTGGGTTGCGCGCCCTGGTGGGCACCATGGTGCGCACCAAGGAGCGCTCCGAAGTGTGCTCCAAGGTGCGGCCTGCACGAAGTCGGAGCCCGGTTTGCCCCGGGTGTGCACCTCGGGTGGGCACCTTGGTGCGCATGCCTTGCCTGGGCTGCGCACCAGGGCGGGCTCAAGATGGCACCCGCGTTCCTTTTTTTTCACTATCTTTCAAAACGGAAATTTTAAAATCTCATTTTTTTTTGCCTTTTTCTGGAAATTAGTGAAGGCAGCGCATCAAAGGTGCGCACCTCGCTGCCCACCACGGTGCGCAACGCCGGTGGGCACCCGGGAGTGCTTCGAAGTGTGCTCCAAGGTGCTGCGTGCACGTTGTCGGAGCCCGGTTTGCCCCGGGTGCGCACCTCGCGTGCACCTTCGTCGGGGTGGGCACCTTGGCTGGGTTTGCCCCGGCTGCGCTCCGAAGCGGGGTTATTGGAGCGCCGCCTCTTTTTTTGTCGGAGCGTTTGGTGGGGTTTCTCGCATTGGCTCTTCCGAGGCCCGGTTGCCACCCTGGCGCGCACGAAGTCGGAAGTAGGGTTAATTGCCCGGGTGCGCACCTTTGCCAGGGTGGGCACCTTACCTGGGCTGCGCACCAGGGCGGGCTCAAGATGGCACGCGCGTTCCGTTTTTTTCACTATCTTTCAAAACGGAAATTTTAAAATCTCCTTTTTTTTTTGCCTTTTCTGGAAATTAGTGAAGGCAGCGCATCAAAGGTGCGCACCTCGCTGCCCACCTTGGTGTGCTCTGAGGTGCGCACCCGGGAGCGCTACGAAGTGTGCTCCAAGGTGCGGCGTGCACGTTGTCGGAGCCCGGTTTGCCCCGGGTGCGCACCTCGCCTGCACCTTGGCCGGGGTGGGCACCTTGGCTGGGTTTGCCCAGGGTGCGCTCCGAAGCGGGGTTACTGGAGCGCCCCCTCTTTTTTTGTCAGAGCGTTTGGTGGGGTTTCTCGCATTGGCTCTTCCCAGGCCCGGTTGTTGGGTGCGCTCCCACCCTGGCGCGCGCGAAGTTGGAAGTTGGGTTAATTGCCCGGGCGCGCACCTTCGCCAGGGTGGGCACCTTGGTGCGCACACCTTGGCTGGGCTGCGCACCAGGGCGGGCTCAAGATGGCACCAGCATTCCCTTTTTCTCACTATCTTTCAAAACGGAAATTTTAAAATCTCGTTTTTTTTTTGCCTTTTATGGAAATTAGTGAAGGCATCGCATCAAAGGTGCGCACCTCGCTGCCCACCTTGGTGTGCTCCGAGGTGCCCACCACGGTGCGCAACGCCGGTGCGAACCCGGGAGCGCCCCGATGTGTGCTCCAAGGTGCGGCGTGCACGAAGTCGGACCCCGGTTTGCCCCGGGTGCGCACCTCGCGTGCACCTTGGTGCGCACACCTTGGCTGGGTTGCGCGGCCTGGTGGGCACCATGGTGCGCACCAAGGAGCGCTCCGAAGTGTGCTCCAAGGTGCGGCGTGCACGAAGTCGGAGCCCGGTTTGCCCCGGGTACGCACCTCGCGTGCACCTTCGCCGGGGTGGGCACCTCGGCTGGGTTGCGCGCCCTGGTGCGCACCAAGGAGCGCTCCGAAGTGTGCTCCAAGGTGCGGCGTGCACGAAGTCGGAGCCCGGTTTGCCCCGGGTGCGCACCTTCGCCGCGGTGCGCACCATGGCGTGCACGAAGTCGGAGCCCGGTTTGCCCCGGGTGCGCACCTCGCGTGCACCTTCGGCGGGGTTGCGCGCCCTGGTGGGCACCATGGTGCGCACCAAGGAGCGCTCCGAAGTGTGCTCCAAGGTGCGGCGTGCACGAAGTCGGAGCCCGGTTTGCCCCGGGTGCGCACCTCGCGTGCACCTTCGGCGGGGTTGCGCGCCCTGGTGGGCACCATGGTGCGCACCAAGGAGCGCTCCGAAGTGTGCTCCAAGGTGCGGCGTGCACGAAGTCGGAGCCCGGTTTGCCCCGGGTGCGCACCTCGCGTGCACCTTCGCCGCGGTGGGCACCATGGCGTGCACGAAGTCGGAGCCCGGTTTGCCCCGGGTGCGCACCTCGCGTGCACCTTCGCCGGGGTGGGCACCTCGGCTGGGTTGCGCGCCCTGGTGCGCACCAAGGAGCGCTCCGAAGTGTGCTCCAAGGTGCGGCGTGCACGAAGTCGGAGCCCGGTTTGCCCCGGGTGCGCACCTCGCGTGCACCTTCGCCAGGGTGGGCACCTCGGTGCGCACACCTTCTCAATGTTTTCTTGCCTTTTCTGGAAATTGGTGAAGGCAGCGCATCAAAGGTGCGCACCTCGGTGTGCTCCGAGGTGCGAACCCGAGAGCGCTCCGAGGTGCCCACGAAGTCGAAAGTCGGGTTAATTGCATTGTTTTCCCCGGGTGCGCTCCGAGGTGCGCAACATCGGCGCGCACCAAGGAGGGCTCCGAAGTGTGCTCCAAGGTGCGCACGATGGCGTGCACCTCTGGTGCGCACGATTCGGAGCTCGGTTTGACCGGGGTGCGCACACCTTGGCTGGGTTGCGCACCTTTTGTGCGCTCCAAGGTGCGCACGAAGTCGGAGCTCGGTTTGCCCCGGGTGCGCACCTTCGCCAGGGTGCGCACCTTGATGCGCACGCCTTGGCTGGGCTGCGCACCTTGGTGGGCGCCATGGTGCGCACCTTTCGTGCGCTCCAAGGTGCGCACGAAGTCGGAGCTCGGTTTGCCCCGGGTGCGCACCTTGGTGGGCGCCATGGTGCACTCCGAGGTGCCCAAGATTGGTGCGCACCAAGGAGCGCTCCGAAGTGCGCTCCAAGGTGCGCGCGAAGTCGAAAGTTGGGTTAATTGTCCGGTTTGCCTCGGGTGCGCACCTTGCGTGCACCTTCGCCAGGGTGGGCGCCTTGGTGCGCACACCTTGGCTGGGCTGCGCACACCTTGGCACCCGCGTTTCCTTCATTTTAAATTTTTTTTTTTTACAATCTCTCAAGTGGGAAATTCTATAATCTCAACTTTTTTTGCCTTTTCAGGAAACTTTTGAATGGAGCGCATCATTGGTGCGCTCCGAAGTGTGCTCCAAAGCTCTCTCCAGCTGCGTGCACCTGCCCCGGCCGCGCACCCGGCCCCGCCCAGCTTCGCTCACCTGTCCCGGGCGTCTGGTGCGGAACCTTAGAGTAAGAAACATCACCGTGCACCTTGGCCAACGTGCGCGACTCGACCGAGCGCGCACTGGCCGAGGTGCACACCGATTTCACCTGGGTGCGCGCGCAGCACCTCGGGCGCACCGGGGTGCGCGCACAACGCCCGGGTTGCACCGTGGCCTGTGTGCTCGGGGCGCCTCGGGTGCGCGCTCGGTGTCGCCCCCGCGCGCGCGGTAGTGCGGGCAGCGCACCCCGGCCCGGCCCGGCCCCGACGAGAACGCAAACGGGCAAAAGGTTTATTCAAATAGCATTGCGACGCCCGGCGAAAAACTAAAAAAGGGTGCAACACCGGGACTTCCCGGGAGGTCACCCATCCCAGTACTACTCCGGCCCAAGCGCGCTTAACTGCGGAGTTCTGATGGGATCCGGTGCACTAACGCTGGTATGATCGCACCCGTTATGAGCTTGTCGCAGTGTGTACTTAGCAAACCGCGACCCACGTGCGAATCCACCCCGGCCACCCACCCCCGTCGAGGTGCACACCCTCCCTCGCGAAGTGCGCCCCGTTCGCCAAGTGTGAGCCCTGCCCGGGTGCGCGCACCTTGCTAGGGCGTCGGGTGTGCACCCGGCCCGGCCTACGTGCGTGCACCTGGAGGGGGCGTCGTGTGCGTGCAGTGTCCCGTCTGCAACGCGGTGCCCACACACCACCTCGGGCGCAACGACCTGCGCTCACATGTGGGCCGAGTGCACCTTGGTGCATGTTCGGGGCGCCTCGGGTGCACGCTCGATCTTGCCCCGGTGCACCAAGGCGCTCGGTTTGCCCCGGGTGCGCACTTGGTGCAAGGTGGGCACCCAAAATAGGGATCAAGCACCAAAACACAAGTTTCGGGATGCAAAATGGGACCCAAGGACCACAAATGCGTTCCAAGACCCATGATGGGTCCACGAGAACAAAAATGTGTTCCGAGACTTAATAAACAAATATTGGGTTTTAGGAGAAGAAACATGCTCTGATGCCCAAAACGAGAATCGACCCCGAAAAGGCCACAGGCCAAAAGTGGGATGCGAGACAAAAAAAAATGGGACCCGAGGACCAAAATTGGGTTCCCAGGTCGAAGACAGGGCAACCGGACAAGAAACGACCTCTAAGGCTCGAAATGAGTCCCGACGACTAAAACTTGACAAGAAGCACCCATCAGGCACCCAACTCGACACCCATGGGATGCCGACCCACCCGGGCTTCCACCTAGCACACCTTGGCACCCACCCACCCTCGCACCCAACCTCGCACCCAACTTAGCACCTTTGAACCCACATTGGCACTCACCCTGACCCTGGCACCTTGGAACCCACATTGGCACTCACCTTGACCCTGGCACCCACCTTTGCACTCACCTTGGGACCCACCCTGGCTCCCACCTCGGCACCCACCCAGACACCCACCTTGGTTCCTTGGCACCCACCTTGGATCCTTGGCACCCACCCCGACACCCACCTTGGCACGCAACTTGGCTACTTGCCACCCACCTTGGCTCCTTGACGCCCACCCCGACAACCACCCCGTGACCTACCCTGGCTAGGGTTGGTGCACACCCACCCTGGTGCCCACCTTGGCACCCACCCTATGACCCACCTTGGCACGCACCTTAGTACCCACCCCGTTACCCACCCTAGGACCCACCCCGTGACCCACCTTGGCCAGGGTGGGTGCCTTGGTGCGCACAACTTGCCTGGGCTGCACACCAGGGCGGGCTCAAGATGGCACCCGCGTTCCGTTTTTTTCACTATCTTTCAAAACGGAAATTTTAAAATCTCATTTTTTTCTTTTTTTTGCCTTTTCTGGAAATTAGTGAAGGCAGCGCATCAAAGGTGCGCAATGCTGGTGCGAACCCGGGAGCGCTCCGATGTGTGCTCCAAGGTGCGGCGTGCACGAAGTCCGAGCCCGGTTTGCCCCGGGTGCGCACCTCGCGTGCACCTTCGCCGGGGTGAGCACCTTGGCTGGGTTGCGCGCCCTGGTGCGTACCAAGGAGCGCTCTGAAGTGTGCTCCAAGGTGCGGCGTGCACGAAGTCGGAGCCCGGTTTGCCCCGGGTGTGCACCTCGGGTGCGCACCTCGCGTGCACCTTCGCTGCGGTGGGCACCTTGGCTGGGTTGCGCGCCTTGGTGGGCACCATGCAGTGCACGAAGTCGGAGCCCGGTTTGCCCCGGGCGCGCACCTCCGCCAGGGTGGGCACCTTGGTGCGCACAACTTGCCTGGGCTGCGCACCAGGAAGGGCTCAAGATGGCACCCGCGTTCCGTTTTTTTCACTATCTTTCAGAACGGAAATTTTAAAATATCGTTTTTTTTTGCCTTTTCTGGAAATTAGTGAAGGCAGCGCATCAAAGGTGCGCAACGCTGGTGCGAACCTGGGAGCGCTCCGATGTGTGCTCCAAGGTGCGGCGTGCACGAAGTCGGAGCCCGGTTTGCCCCGGGTGCGCCCTGGTGGGCACCATGGTGCGCACCAAGGAGCGCTCCGAAGTGTGCTCCAAGGTGCGGCCTGCACGAAGTCGGAGCCCGGTTTGCCCCGGGTGTGCACCTCGGGTGGGCACCTTGGTGCGCATGCCTTGCCTGGGCTGCGCACCAGGGCGGGCTCAAGATGGCACCCGCGTTCCTTTTTTTTCACTATCTTTCAAAACGGAAATTTTAAAATCTCATTTTTTTTTGCCTTTTTCTGGAAATTAGTGAAGGCAGCGCATCAAAGGTGCGCACCTCGCTGCCCACCACGGTGCGCAACGCCGGTGGGCACCCGGGAGTGCTTCGAAGTGTGCTCCAAGGTGCTGCGTGCACGTTGTCGGAGCCCGGTTTGCCCCGGGTGCGCACCTCGCGTGCACCTTCGTCGGGGTGGGCACCTTGGCTTGGTTTGCCCCGGCTGCGCTCCGAAGCGGGGTTATTGGAGCGCCGCCTCTTTTTTTGTCGGAGCGTTTGGTGGGGTTTCTCGCATTGGCTCTTCCGAGGCCCGGTTGCCACCCTGGCGCGCACGAAGTCGGAAGTAGGGTTAATTGCCCGGGTGCGCACCTTTGCCAGGGTGGCACCTTACCTGGGCTGCGCACCAGGGCGGGCTCAAGATGGCACGCGCGTTCCGTTTTTTTCACTATCTTTCAAAACGGAAATTTTAAAATCTCCTTTTTTTTTTGCCTTTTCTGGAAATTAGTGAAGGCAGCGCATCAAAGGTGCGCACCTCGCTGCCCACCTTGGTGTGCTCTGAGGTGCGCACCCGGGAGCGCTACGAAGTGTGCTCCAAGGTGCGGCGTGCACGTTGTCGGAGCCCGGTTTGCCCCGGGTGCGCACCTCGCCTGCACCTTGGCCGGGGTGGGCACCTTGGCTGGGTTTGCCCAGGGTGCGCTCCGAAGCGGGGTTACTGGAGCGCCCCCTCTTTTTTTGTCAGAGAGTTTGGTGGGGTTTCTCGCATTGGCTCTTCCCAGGCCCGGTTGTTGGGTGCGCTCCCACCCTGGCGCGCGCGAAGTTGGAAGTTGGGTTAATTGCCCGGGCGCGCACCTTCGCCAGGGTGGGCACCTTGGTGCGCAAACCTTGGCTGGGCTGCGCACCAGGGCGGGCTCAAGATGGCACCAGCATTCCCTTTTTCTCACTATCTTTCAAAACGGAAATTTTAAAATCTCGTTTTTTTTTTGCCTTTTATGGAAATTAGTGAAGGCATCGCATCAAAGGTGCGCACCTCGCTGCCCACCTTGGTGTGCTCCGAGGTGCCCACCACGGTGCGCAACGCCGGTGCGAACCCGGGAGCGCCCCGATGTGTGCTCCAAGGTGCGGCGTGCACGAAGTCGGACCCCGGTTTGCCCCGGGTGCGCACCTCGCGTGCACCTTGGTGCGCACACCTTGGCTGGGTTGCGCGGCCTGGTGGGCACCATGGTGCGCACCAAGGAGCGCTCCGAAGTGTGCTCCAAGGTGCGGCGTGCACGAAGTAGGAGCCCGGTTTGCCCCGGGTGCGCACCTTCGCCGCGGTGGGCACCATGGCGTGCACGAAGTCGGAGCCCGGTTTGCCCCGGGTGCGCACCTCGCGTGCACCTTCGCCGGGGTGGGCACCTCGGCTGGGTTGCGCGCCCTGGTGCGCACCAAGGAGCGCTCTGAAGTGTGCTCCAAGGTGCGGCGTGCACGAAGTCGGAGCCCGGTTTGCCCCGGGTGTGCACCTCGCGTGCACCTTCGCTGCGGTGGGCACCTTGGCTGGGTTGCGCGCCTTGGTGGGCACCATGCAGTGCACGAAGTCGGAGCCCGGTTTGCCCCGGGCGCGCACCTCCGCCAGGGTGGGCACCTTGGTGCGCACAACTTGCCTGGGCTGCGCACCAGGAAGGGCTCAAGATGGCACCCGCGTTCCGTTTTTTTCACTATCTTTCAGAACGGAAATTTTAAAATATCGTTTTTTTTTGCCTTTTCTGGAAATTAGTGAAGGCAGCGCATCAAAGGTGCGCAACGCTGGTGCGAACCTGGGAGCGCTCCGATGTGTGCTCCAAGGTGCGGCGTGCACGAAGTCGGACCCCGGTTTGCCCCGGGTGCGCACCTCGCGTGCACCTTGGTGCGCACACCTTGGCTGGGTTGCGCGCCCTGGTGGGCACCATGGTGCGCACCAAGGAGCGCTCCGAAGTGTGCTCCAAGGTGCGGCGTGCACGAAGTCGGAGCCCGGTTTGCCCCGGGTGCGCACCTCGCGTGCACCTTCGCCGCGGTGGGCACCATGGCGTGCACGAAGTCGGAGCCCGGTTTGCCCCGGGTGCGCACCTCGCGTGCACCTTCGCCGGGGTGGGCACCTTGGTGTGCAGACCTTGGCTGGGTTGCGCGCCCTGGTGGGCACCATGGTGCGCACCAAGGAGCGCTCCGAAGTGTGCTCCAAGGTGCGGCCTGCACGAAGTCGGAGCCCGGTTTGCCCCGGGTGTGCACCTCGGGTGGGCACCTTGGTGCGCATGCCTTGCCTGGGCTGCGCACCAGGGCGGGCTCAAGATGGCACCCGCGTTCCTTTTTTTTCACTATCTTTCAAAACGGAAATTTTAAAATCTCATTTTTTTTTGCCTTTTTCTGGAAATTAGTGAAGGCAGCGCATCAAAGGTGCGCACCTCGCTGCCCACCACGGTGCGCAACGCCGGTGGGCACCCGGGAGTGCTTCGAAGTGTGCTCCAAGGTGCTGCGTGCACGTTGTCGGAGCCCGGTTTGCCCCGGGTGCGCACCTCGCGTGCACCTTCGTCGGGGTGGGCACCTTGGCTGGGTTTGCCCCGGCTGCGCTCCGAAGCGGGGTTATTGGAGCGCCGCCTCTTTTTTTGTCGGAGCGTTTGGTGGGGTTTCTCGCATTGGCTCTTCCGAGGCCCGGTTGCCACCCTGGCGCGCACGAAGTCGGAAGTAGGGTTAATTGCCCGGGTGCGCACCTTTGCCAGGGTGGGCACCTTACCTGGGCTGCGCACCAGGGCGGGCTCAAGATGGCACGCGCGTTCCGTTTTTTTCACTATCTTTCAAAACGGAAATTTTAAAATCTCCTTTTTTTTTTGCCTTTTCTGGAAATTAGTGAAGGCAGCGCATCAAAGGTGCGCACCTCGCTGCCCACCTTGGTGTGCTCTGAGGTGCGCACCCGGGAGCGCTACGAAGTGTGCTCCAAGGTGCGGCGTGCACGTTGTCGGAGCCCGGTTTGCCCCGGGTGCGCACCTCGCCTGCACCTTGGCCGGGGTGGGCACCTTGGCTGGGTTTGCCCAGGGTGCGCTCCGAAGCGGGGTTACTGGAGCGCCCCCTCTTTTTTTGTCAGAGCGTTTGGTGGGGTTTCTCGCATTGGCTCTTCCCAGGCCCGGTTGTTGGGTGCGCTCCCACCCTGGCGCGCGCGAAGTTGGAAGTTGGGTTAATTGCCCGGGCGCGCACCTTCGCCAGGGTGGGCACCTTGGTGCGCACACCTTGGCTGGGCTGCGCACCAGGGCGGGCTCAAGATGGCACCAGCATTCCCTTTTTCTCACTATCTTTCAAAACGGAAATTTTAAAATCTCGTTTTTTTTTTGCCTTTTATGGAAATTAGTGAAGGCATCGCATCAAAGGTGCGCACCTCGCTGCCCACCTTGGTGTGCTCCGAGGTGCCCACCACGGTGCGCAACGCCGGTGCGAACCCGGGAGCGCCCCGATGTGTGCTCCAAGGTGCGGCGTGCACGAAGTCGGACCCCGGTTTGCCCCGGGTGCGCACCTCGCGTGCACCTTGGTGCGCACACCTTGGCTGGGTTGCGCGGCCTGGTGGGCACCATGGTGCGCACCAAGGAGCGCTCCGAAGTGTGCTCCAAGGTGCGGCGTGCACGAAGTCGGAGCCCGGTTTGCCCCGGGTACGCACCTCGCGTGCACCTTCGCCGGGGTGGGCACCTCGGCTGGGTTGCGCGCCCTGGTGCGCACCAAGGAGCGCTCCGAAGTGTGCTCCAAGGTGCGGCGTGCACGAAGTCGGAGCCCGGTTTGCCCCGGGTGCGCACCTTCGCCGCGGTGCGCACCATGGCGTGCACGAAGTCGGAGCCCGGTTTGCCCCGGGTGCGCACCTCGCGTGCACCTTCGGCGGGGTTGCGCGCCCTGGTGGGCACCATGGTGCGCACCAAGGAGCGCTCCGAAGTGTGCTCCAAGGTGCGGCGTGCACGAAGTCGGAGCCCGGTTTGCCCCGGGTGCGCACCTCGCGTGCACCTTCGGCGGGGTTGCGCGCCCTGGTGGGCACCATGGTGCGCACCAAGGAGCGCTCCGAAGTGTGCTCCAAGGTGCGGCGTGCACGAAGTCGGAGCCCGGTTTGCCCCGGGTGCGCACCTCGCGTGCACCTTCGCCGCGGTGGGCACCATGGCGTGCACGAAGTCGGAGCCCGGTTTGCCCCGGGTGCGCACCTCGCGTGCACCTTCGCCGGGGTGGGCACCTCGGCTGGGTTGCGCGCCCTGGTGCGCACCAAGGAGCGCTCCGAAGTGTGCTCCAAGGTGCGGCGTGCACGAAGTCGGAGCCCGGTTTGCCCCGGGTGCGCACCTCGCGTGCACCTTCGCCAGGGTGGGCACCTCGGTGCGCACACCTTCTCAATGTTTTCTTGCCTTTTCTGGAAATTGGTGAAGGCAGCGCATCAAAGGTGCGCACCTCGGTGTGCTCCGAGGTGCGAACCCGAGAGCGCTCCGAGGTGCCCACGAAGTCGAAAGTCGGGTTAATTGCATTGTTTTCCCCGGGTGCGCTCCGAGGTGCGCAACATCGGCGCGCACCAAGGAGGGCTCCGAAGTGTGCTCCAAGGTGCGCACGATGGCGTGCACCTCTGGTGCGCACGATTCGGAGCTCGGTTTGACCGGGGTGCGCACACCTTGGCTGGGTTGCGCACCTTTTGTGCGCTCCAAGGTGCGCACGAAGTCGGAGCTCGGTTTGCCCCGGGTGCGCACCTTCGCCAGGGTGCGCACCTTGATGCGCACGCCTTGGCTGGGCTGCGCACCTTGGTGGGCGCCATGGTGCGCACCTTTCGTGCGCTCCAAGGTGCGCACGAAGTCGGAGCTCGGTTTGCCCCGGGTGCGCACCTTGGTGGGCGCCATGGTGCACTCCGAGGTGCCCAAGATTGGTGCGCACCAAGGAGCGCTCCGAAGTGCGCTCCAAGGTGCGCGCGAAGTCGAAAGTTGGGTTAATTGTCCGGTTTGCCTCGGGTGCGCACCTTGCGTGCACCTTCGCCAGGGTGGGCGCCTTGGTGCGCACACCTTGGCTGGGCTGCGCACACCTTGGCACCCGCGTTTCCTTCATTTTAAATTTTTTTTTTTTACAATCTCTCAAGTGGGAAATTCTATAATCTCAACTTTTTTTGCCTTTTCAGGAAACTTTTGAATGGAGCGCATCATTGGTGCGCTCCGAAGTGTGCTCCAAAGCTCTCTCCAGCTGCGTGCACCTGCCCCGGCCGCGCACCCGGCCCCGCCCAGCTTCGCTCACCTGTCCCGGGCGTCTGGTGCGGAACCTTAGAGTAAGAAACATCACCGTGCACCTTGGCCAACGTGCGCGACTCGACCGAGCGCGCACTGGCCGAGGTGCACACCGATTTCACCTGGGTGCGCGCGCAGCACCTCGGGCGCACCGGGGTGCGCGCACAACGCCCGGGTTGCACCGTGGCCTGTGTGCTCGGGGCGCCTCGGGTGCGCGCTCGGTGTCGCCCCCCCGCGCGCGCGGTAGTGCGGGCAGCGCACCCCGGCCCGGCCCGGCCCCGACGAGAACGCAACGGGCAAAAGGTTTATTCAAATAGCATTGCGACGCCCGGCGAAAAACTAAAAAAGGGTGCAACACCGGGACTTCCCGGGAGGTCACCCATCCCAGTACTACTCCGGCCCAAGCGCGCTTAACTGCGGAGTTCTGATGGGATCCGGTGCACTAACGCTGGTATGATCGCACCCGTTATGAGCTTGTCGCAGTGTGTACTTAGCAAACCGCGACCCACGTGCGAATCCACCCCGGCCACCCACCCCGTCGAGGTGCACACCCTCCCTCGCGAAGTGCGCCCCGTATCGCCAAGTGTGAGCCCTCGCCCGGGTGCGCGCACCTTGCTAGGGCGTCGGGTGTGCACCCGGCCCGGCCTACGTGCGTGCACCTGGAGGGGGCGTCGTGTGCGTGCAGTGTCCCGTCTGCAACGCGGTGCCCACACACCACCTCGGGCGCAACGACCTGCGCTCACATGTGGGCCGAGTGCACCTTGGTGCATGTTCGGGGCGCCTCGGGTGCACGCTCGATCTTGCCCCGGTGCACCAAGGCGCTCGGTTTGCCCCGGGTGCGCACTTGGTGCAAGGTGGGCACCCAAAATAGGGATCAAGCACCAAAACACAAGTTTCGGGATGCAAATGGGACCCAAGGACCACAAATGCGTTCCAAGACCCATGATGGGTCCACGAGAACAAAAATGTGTTCCGAGATCTTAATAAACAAATATTGGGTTTTAGGAGAAGAAACATGCTCTGATGCCCAAAACGAGAATCCGACCCCGAAAAGGCCACAGGCCCAAAAGTGGGATGCGAGACAAAAAAAAATGGGACCCGAGGACCAAAATTGGGTTCCCAGGTCGAAGACAGGGCAACCGGACAAGAAACGACCTCTAAGGCTCGAAATGAGTCCCGACGACTAAAACTTGACAAGAAGCACCCATCAGGCACCCAACTCGACACCCATGGGATGCCGACCCACCCGGCCTTCCACCCTAGCACACCTTGGCACCCACCCACCCTCGCACCCAACCTCGCACCCAACTTAGCACCTTTGAACCCACATTGGCACTCACCCTGACCCTGGCACCTTGGAACCCACATTGGCACTCACCTTGACCCTCGGCACCCACCTTTGCACTCACCTTGGGACCCACCCTGGCTCCCACCTCGGCACCCACCCAGACACCCACCTTGGTTCCTTGGCACCCACCTTGGATCCTTGGCACCCCACCCCGACACCCACCTTGGCACGCAACTTGGCTACTTGCCACCCACCTTGGCTCCTTGACGCCCACACCCCGACAACCACCCCGTGACCTACCCTGGCTAGGGTTGGTGCACACCCACCCTGGTGCCCACCTTGGCACCCACCCTATGACCCACCTTGGCACGCACCTTAGTACCCACCCCCGTTACCCACCCTAGGACCCACCCCGTGACCCACCTTGGCCAGGGTGGGTGCACCCACCCTGGTGCCCACCTTGGCACCCACCCATCCTAGCACCCAGCCTGTGACCGGGCTTGAACCCAACTTGCACCCGCACTCGTCTTGGCCAGTGTGGGTGCGCACCCATCCTGGCACCCACGTTGTGACACACCCTTTAACCCACGCACCCTAGCACCCACGTTGGCACCCACCTTGGAACCCAACCTAGCAACTTGGCACCCACCCCGTGACCCACCTTGGCATCCACCATAGCAGTCGCCGACTTGGCACCCACCTCGGCACCCACCTTGACACTTGTGGACCCACCTTGCCACTCACCCTAGCATCGACCCATCCTAGCACCCACCCTGGCACCTTTGCACCCTAGCACTCACCCATCCTAGCACCTAACCTGTGACCCACCTTGACACTCACCCTCGCACCCACCTTGGAACCCAACCTAGCACCCACCCACCCTGACACCAACCCTAGCACCTACCCACCCTTGCACCCACCCTGTGACCCATCTTGGCACCCACCCATCCTACCACTCAACCTATCACCCACCTTCTCACCCACCTTGGCATCCACCTTAGCACCCACCCACACTGGCACCTTGGCACCCACCTCGGGCAAGGTGGGTGCACACCCACCCTGGCACCCAATTTAGAACCCACCGAGCATGTTACCCACCTTGGCACCCACATTGCAGCCCACCCTAGTACCCACCCTATGACCCACATTGGCATCCACACCCTAGCACCCAGGCACCTCGACACCCGCCTTGACACCCACCCTAGCACTGAACCTGTGACCCACCTTGGAACTCACCCTAGAACCCACCCACCCTGTGAACCACCTTGGCATCCACCTTAGCACCCACCCACCTTGGCACCCACTCTAGCACTCACCCATCCTAACACCCAACTTGTTACCCACCTTGGCACCCGCCCTCGCGTCCACCTTGAAACCCACCCTAGCACCCACCCACGCAGGAGCCCACCTTGGCACCCAACCTAACACCCACGCATCCTGGCACCCAACTTGTGACCCACCTTGGAACCCACCCTAGTACCCACCTTTGAACCCACTATATCACCAACCCACCTTGGCACCCACCCTATGACCCTCTTTGGAATCCACCCTAGCACGCACCCACCCTGGCACCCACCATGGAGCGCACCCTAGCACCCACCCACCTCGGCACGCACCTCAACACCCACCTTGGTGTGCGCACTGCGCCAACCTCTCAAAGACCCTATGTGGTGCGCTCCAAAGTGTACACCTTTGGTGCGCTCCAAGGTGCGCACCTTTGGTGCACACCGAGGTGCACACCAAAGTGTGCACCGAGGTGAGCACCAAAGTGCACTCCAGGGTGCACACCAAGGCGTGCACCTTTGGTGCGGTCAATGCAAACGAATTCGGAAGTTGGGGTCGATGTCCTAATCGCTGCTGCAGACTACACGTATGAGAATCGGACAAATAGCTTTATATAGGGGAGGTGTTGCGTTTGATGGGTCGACTCCCCTGGTTGTGTGCACTGCACCAACTTCAAAGACCCTGTCTTGTTTAAGAAGTCAAAAGTTGGGGTGGATGTCCTAATCATTGCTGCAGTCTACGCATGTATGAGAATCAGACAAATAGCTTATATAGGGGAGGTGTTGCATTCGGTGGGTTGACTCCCCTGGTTGTGCGCACTGCGCCAACCTCAAAGACCCCGCATAGCAGAAGAAGTCGGAAGTCGGATTTTGGTGAGCACCAAGGCGTGCACCTTTGGTGCGGTCAACGCAGACGAATTCAGAAGTTGGGGTGGATGTCCTAATCGTTGTTGCAGGCTACACATGTATGAGAATCAGACAAATAGCTTATATAGGGGAGGTGTTGGGTTTGATGGGTCAACTCCCTTGGTTGTGCGCATTACGCCAACCTCAAAGACCTTGTTTTCGTTAAGAAGTCAAAAGTTGGGGTCAATGTCCTAATGGCTCCTGCAGGCTACACATGTATGAGAATCGGACAAATAGCTTATATAGGGGAGGTGTTGGGTTTGATGGGTCGACTCCCCTGGTTGTGCGCATTACGTCAACCTCAAAGACCTTGTTTTCGTTAAGAAGTCAAAAGTTGGGGTCGATGTCCTAATTGCTCCTGTAGACTACACATGTATGAGAATCAGACAAATAGCTTATATAGGGGAGGTGTTGGGTTTGATGGGTTGACTCCCCTAGTTGTTCGCATTACACCAACCTCAAAGACCTTGTTTTCGTTTAGAAGCCGAAAGTTGGGGTCGATGTCCTAATTGCTCCTGCAGGCTACGCATGTATGAGAATCAGACAAATAGCTTATATAGGGGAGGTGTTGGGTTTGATGGGTCGACTCCCCTGGTTGTGCGCATTGCGCCAACCTCAAAGACCCTGCATTGCGGATGAAGTCGAAAGTCAGAGTTTGGTGTGCTACAAGGTGTGGTCGAAGGTGCTCACCTAGGTGTGCACCTTTGGAGCACAGGAAAAGTGCCCTCCAAAAGTGCGCACCTTTGGAGTGCACAAAAGTGCCCTCCAAAAGTGCGCACCTTTGGAGCGCAGAAAAGTGCCCTCCAAAAAGTGCCCTCCAAAAGTGCGCACCTTTGGAGCGCAGAAAAGTGCCCTCCAAAAAGTGCCCTCCAAAAGTGCGCACCTTTGGAGCGCAGAAAAGTGCCCTCCAAAAAGTGCCCTCCAAAAGTGCGCACCTTTGGAGCGCAGAAAAGTGCCCTCCAAAAAGTGCCCTCCAAAAGTGCGCACCTTTGGAGCGCAGAAAAGTGCCCTCCAAAAAGTGCCCTCCAAAAGTGCGCACCTTTGGAGCGCAGAAAAGTGCCCTCCAAAAAGTGCCCTCCAAAAGTGCGCACCTTTGGAGCGCAGAAAAGTGCCCTCCAAAAAGTGCCCTCCAAAAGTGCGCACCTTTGGAGCGCAGAAAAGTGCCCTCCAAAAAGTGCCCTCCAAAAGTGCGCACCTTTGGAGCGCAGAAAAGTGCCCTCCAAAAAGTGCCCTCCAAAAGTGCGCACCTTTGGAGCGCAGAAAAGTGCCCTCCAAAAGTGCGCACCTTTGGAGCGCACAAAAGTGCCCTCCAAAAGTGCGCACTTTTGGTGCGCACCAAGGCGCTGGTTCGGTCGTTGCAGGCGAGTTCGGAAGTTGGGGTCGATGTCCTGAGCGGAGGTGCAAACTACACAGGTGTCGGAATCGGACAAATAGCTTATATAGGGGAGGTGTATGCTTCGATGGGTCGACTCCCCAGGTTGAGCGCACCGCGCCAACCTCAAAGACCCTACGGTATGGATGAAGTCGGAAGTTGGGTCCGATGACCGATTCGATTAGTAGGTATGCTCATGAGGTCGGAATTTGGGTCCGATGACCTGCCATGTGCAGGAAGGCGAATGTTGACACTGTGCGTTGCAAGGTGCACACCAAGGCGCTGGTGCGGTCTTTTTAGTCGAGTTCGGAAGTTGGGGTCGATGTCCTGATCGGAGGTGCAAGCTACACAGGTGTGGGAATCGGACAAATAGCTTATATAGGGGAGGTGTATGCTTCGTTGGGTCGACTCCCCGGGTTGAGCGCACCGCGCCAACCTCAAAGACCCTACGGTATGGATGAAGTCGGAAGTTGGGTCCGATGACCGATTCGATATGTAGGCATACTCGCGAGGTCGGAATTTGGGTCCGATGACCTGCCACGTGCAGGAAGGCGAATGTTGGCACTGTGCGTTGCAAGGTGCGCACCAAGGCGCTGGTTCGGTCGTTGGAGGCGAGTTCGGAAGTTGGGGTCGATGTCTTGATCGGAGGTGCAAACTACACAGGTGTGGGAATCGGACAAATAGCTTATATAGGGGAGGTGTATGCTTCGTTGGGTCGACTCCCCGGGTTGAGCGCACCGCGCCAACCTCAAAGACCCTACGGTATGGATGAAGTCGGAAGTTGGGTCCGATGACCGATTCGATATGTAGGCATACTCGCGAGGTCGGAATTTGGGTCCGATGACCTGCCATGTGCAGGAAGGCGAATGTTGGGACTGTGCGTCGCAAGGTGCGCACCAAGGCGCTGGTGCCGTCGTTGCAGTCGAGTTCGGAAGTTGGGGTCGATGTCCTGGTCAGAGGTGCAAACTACACAGGTGTGGGAATCGGACAAATAGCTTATATAGGGGAGGTGTATGCTTCGATGGGTCGACTCCCTGGGTTGAGCGCACCGCGCCAACCTCAAAGACCCTACAGTATGGATGAAGTCGGAAGTTGGGTCCGATGACCGATTCGATACGTAGGCATATTGGCGAGGTCTGAATTTGTGTCCGATGACCTGCCATGCGCAGGAAGGCGGAATTTGGGTCCGATGACCGAGTTGATGGCGTGCCATGCGCAGAAAGGCGGAATTTGGGTCCGATGACCGAGTTGATGTTGATGGCCCGCCATGCACAGGAAGGCGGAATTTGGGTCCGATGACCGATTTGAAGGCGTGCCATACGCAAAAAGGCGGAGTTTGGGTCCGATGACCGAGTTGATATTGATGGCCCGCCATGCGCAGGAAGGCGGAATTTGGGTCCGATGACCTGACATACGCATGGAGTCCGACTCGGGGGCCGATGTTCGATTCGATGACTTGCATTGTGGGTAAAGTCGGAAGTTGTGGTCTTTGACCCGATTCGATGACCAGACTTCGGCTGCTTGAGAATCGGACAAATAACTTATATAGGGGAGGTAGTGTTCTCGAGCATCCTCCCCCCGTGCCCGTTTATGTCGATTGATGCTGGTGCTCGACTGGTTGGAGCGCTCGGATGCAAAAATCTTGCACCAGGATTTATCGATTGTGATGGACACGGCAAGTCTCCTGATTGCTATGCAGGAGCTCATCGTGAATCTCTATGCGGCCTTGGTATGGACTCGACCTGCGGAATGGTTCGGCAATGGTAGTCGCTCCAACACGTCCTTGCAATGGCCACAGAGGTGATTCGACTAGAGCTCCAGTCTAGCTTTTGGGTTGCTTGGCGGACTGGTATAGCCGCGATCGAGTTCCGGCCATGAACGTTTTAGATAGCTCTTGGGCTTTCTGGGACGGAAGTCGGAAGTTTGGGCTGTTGTCCGATTTGATGACCATTCTTCGGATGTGTGAGAATCGGACAAATAACTTATATAGGGGACTGTGTTGTCTCACGCAGCCCCCTCCGTGCCCCTCTATCTCGACCGATGTTGGTGCTTGAAAGGGTTGGGATCGCTCGGATTTATAAACGTGCACCACCATTTGTCGAGTGTGAGGGACGCGGCAGGTCTCCTAAATGCTATGCGGGCGCTCTCTGAGAATCTCTATCCGGCCTCGACACAGACTAGTCTTGCTGAATGGTTTGGCACTGGTAGTCGATCCAACACGTCGTTGTTGTGGCCGCCTAGGCGATTCGATTCGAGCCCCCGTCTAGCTTTTGGGTTGCTTGGCGGATTTTGCCCTATCCGCAAGTGAGCTCGGTCCCTAAACGTTCGAGAAACCCGATTGCTATGCGCCGACTCTCTTTCTTGCGAGCCTCCATCTAGCTTTTGGGTCTCTACGGAACGGAAGTCGGAATCTGGGACCGTTGTTTGATTCGACGAGGCAGACTACGGTTGTGCGAGAATCGGACAAATAACTTATATAGGGGAGGTGTTGACTGGAGCATTCTCCCCCGTGCCCCTCTAACTCGACCAATGCTGGCGCTCGAACGGTGGTAGCGCTCGGATTTTCATTGAGCGCCAGCATTGGTCGATTTAGAGGGGCATGCGAGATTCCCGAATGCTATGCGAGGGCTCTAACGGAAATGTCTATTGGTTTCGGTATGGATGCAATTGCGAGTGGTTCGGCAAAGGTAGTCGTTCCGATGCGTCCATGTCGTGGCCAAATCGATAATTCGATTTGAGCCCTCGTATAGCATTTGGGTCTCTCGATGTGATTCCGCATTCCAGTCCCTTTGGGCACTGCTTGAGCCGCATCCCAGGGGGTTCCCTTCCCAATAATCTGCCTCGCAACCCGATTGCTATGCGGTGAGGCTCCTCGGCCGCCTCGGAACTATCTGTGTATCAGACGCATCGCGGGATAAGGGGTTGGCAACGGTAGTCGCCCCAAGCGCGTCCGATGCTTGGACCATTCCGAGGCGGCCCTGAAGCCTCTTCCGTCTAGCCGTTGGGTCCTTCTCGCCGCATCCCTCGCCTCGCACCCCGATTGCTATGCGGTGAGGCTCCTCGGCCGCCTCGGAACTATCTGTGTATCGGACGCGTCGCGGGATAAGGGGTTGTCACTGGTAGTCGCCCCAAGCGCGTCCGATGCTTGGACCATTCCGAGGCGGCCCTGAAGCCTCTTCCGTCTAGCCGTTGGGTCCTTCTCGCCGCATCCCTCGCCTCGCACCCCGATTGCTATGCGGTGAGGCTCCTCGGCCGCCTCGGAACTATCTGTGTATCGGACGCGTCGCGGGATAAGGGGTTGTCATTGGTAGTCGCCCCAAGCGCGTCCGATGCTTGGACCATTCCGAGGCGGCCCTGAAGCCTCTTCCGTCTAGCCGTTGGGTCCTTCTCGCCGCATCCCTCGCCTCGCACCCCGATTGCTATGCGGTGAGGCTCCTCGGCCGCCTCGGAACTATCTGTGTATCGGACGCGTCGCGGGATAAGGGGTTGTCACTGGTAGTCGCCCCAAGCGCGTCCGATGCTTGGACCATTCCGAGGCGGCCCTGAAGCCTCTTCCGTCTAGCCGTTGGGTCCTTCTCGCCGCATCCCTCGCCTCGCACCCCGATTGCTATGCGGTGAGGCTCCTCGGCCGCCTCGGAACTATCTGTGTATCGGACGCGTCGCGGGATAAGGGGTTGTCACTGGTAGTCGCCCCAAGCGCGTTCGATGCTTGGACCATTCCGAGGCGGCCCTGAAGCCTCTTCCGTCTAGCCGTTGGGTCCTTCTCGCCGCATCCCTCGCCTCGCACCCCGATTGCTATGCGGTGAGGCTCCTCGGCCGCCTTGGAACTATCTGTGTATCGGACGCGTCGCGGGATAAGGGGTTGTCACTGGTAGTCGCCCCAAGCGCGTCCGATGCTTGGACCATTCCGAGGCGGACCCGAAGCCTCTTCCGTCTAGCCGTTGGGTCCTTCTCGCCGCATCCTTCGCCTCGCACCCCGATTGCTATGCGGTGAGGCTCCTCGGCCGCCTCGGAACTATCTGTGTATCGGACGCGTCGCGGGATAAGGGGTTGTCACTGGTAGTCGCCCCAAGCGCGTCCGATGCTTGGACCATTCCGAGGCGGACCCGAAGCCTCTTCCGTCTAGCCGTTGGGTCCTTCTCGCCGCATCCCTCGCCTCGCACCCCGATTGCTATGCGGTGAGGCTCCTCGGCCGCCTTGGAACTATCTGTGTATCGGACGCGTCGCGGGATAAGGGGTTGTCACTGGTAGTCGCCCCAAGCGCGTCCGATGCTTGGACCATTCCGAGGCGGACCCGAAGCCTCTTCCGTCTAGCCGTTGGGTCCTTCTCGCCGTATCCCTCGCCTCGCACCCCGATTGCTATGCGGTGAGGCTCCTCGGCCGCCTTGGAACTATCTGTGTATCGGACGCGTCGCGGGATAAGGGGTTGTCACTGGTAGTCGCCCCAAGCGCGTCCGATGCTTGGACCATTCCGAGGCGGACCCGAAGCCTCTTCCGTCTAGCCGTTGGGTCCTTCTCGCCGCATCCCTCGCCTCGCACCCCGATTGCTATGCGGTGAGGCTCCTCGGCCGCCTTGGAACTATCTGTGTATCGGACGCGTCGCGGGATAAGGGGTTGTCACTGGTAGTCGCCCCAAGCGCGTCCGATGCTTGGACCATTCCGAGGCGGCCCCGAAGCCTCTTCCGTGTAGCCGTTGGGTCCTTCTCGCCGCATCCCTCGCCTCGCACCCCGATTGCTATGCGGTGAGGCTCCTCGGCCGCCTTGGAACTATCTGTGTATCGGACGCGTTGCGGGATAAGGGGTTGTCACTGGTAGTCGCCCCAAGCGCGTCCGATGCTTGGACCATTCCGAGGCGGACCTGAAGCCTCTTCCCTCTAGCCGTTGGGGCTTTCTCGCCGCATCCCTCGCCTCGCACCCTGATTGCTATGCTGTGAGGCTCCTCGGCCGCCTTGGAACTATCTGTGTATCGGACGCATCGCGGGATAAGGGGTTGGCAGTGGTAGTCGCCCCAAGCGCATCCGATGCTTGGACCATTCCGAGGCGGCCCTGCAGCCTCTTCCGTCTAGCCGTTGGGGCCATCTCGCCGCATCCCCCACCTCGCACCACGATTGCTATGCGGTGAGGCTCCTTGGCCGCCTCGGAACTATCTGTGTATCGGACGCATCGCGGGATAAGGGGTTGTCACTGGTAGTCGCCCCAAGCGCGTCCGATGCTTGGACTATTCCGAGGCGGCCCTGCAGCCTCTTCCGTCTAGCCGTTGGGGCCATCTCGCTGCATCCCCCACCTCCTCGGCCGCCTCGGAACTATCTGTGTATCGGACGCATCGCGGGATAAGGGGTTGGCAGTGGTAGTCGCCCCAAGCGCGTCCGATGCTTGGACTATTCCGAGGCAGCCCTGCAGCCTCTTCCGTCTAGCCTTTGGGGCCATCTCGCCGCATCCCTCGCCTCGCACCCCGATTGCTATGCGGTGAGGCTCCTCGGCCGCCTGGGAACTATCTTCGTATCGGACGCATCGCGGGATAAGGGGTTGTCACTGGTAGTCGCCCCAAGCGCGTCCGATGCTTGGACTATTCCGAGGCGGCCCTGTGGCCTCTTCCGTCTAGCCATTGGGGCCATCTCGCCGCATCCCCCACCTCGCACCCCGATTGCTATGCGGTGAGGCTCTTCGGCCGCCTTGGAACTATCTTCGTATCGGACGCATCGCGGGATAAGGGGTTGTCACTGGTAGTGGCCCCAAGCGCGTCCGATGCTTGGACTATTCCGAGGCGGCCCTGCAGCCTCTTCCGTCTAGCCGTTGGGGCCATCTCGCCGCATCCCCCACCTCGCACCCCGATTGCTATGCGGTGAGGCTCCTCGGCCGCCTTGGAACTATCTTCGTATCGGACGCATCGCGGGATAAGGGGTTGTCACTGGTAGTCGCCCCAAGCGCGTCCGATGCTTGGACTATTCCGACGCGGCCCTGTGGCCTCTTCCGTCTAGCCGTTGGGGCCATCTCGCCGCATCCCCCACCTCGCACCCCGATTGCTATGCGGTGAGGCTCCTCGGCCGCCTTGGAACCATCTTCGTATCGGACGCATCGCGGGATAGGGGGCTGTCACTGGTAGTCGCCCCAAGCGTGTCCGATGCTTGGACCATTCCTAGGCGGCCCTGAAGCCTCTTCCGTCTAGCCGTTGGGGCCTTCCCGCCCCATCCCTCGCCTCGCACCCCCGATTGCTATGCGGTGAGGCTCCTCGGCCGCCTTGGAACCATCTGTGTATCGGACGCATCGCGGGATAAGGGGTTGGCACTGGCAGTCGCCCCAAGCGCGTCCGATGCTTGGACCATTCCAAGGTGGCCCTGAAGCCTCTTCCGTCTAGCCGTTGGGGCCTTCCCGCCCCATCCCTCGCCTCGCACCCCGATTGATATGCGGTGAGGCTCCTCGGCCGCCTTGGAACTATCTGTGTATCGGACGCATCGCGGGATAAGGGGTTGGCACTGGTAGTCGTCCCAATCGCATCCGATGCTTGGACCATTCCGAGGCGGCCCTGCAGCCTCTTCCGTTTAGCCGTCGGGGCCTTCCCGCCGCATCCCTCGCCTCGCATCCCGATTCCTATGCAGTGAGTCTTCTCGGCCGCCGCGGAACTATACCTGTTATTGCTACTGCATCCTTCGGCTGGTAACCTCCTCTGCCGCCTTGGAACGTTCTCTTTGTCGGACGCGTCGCGGGATAAGGGGTTGGCACTGGTAGTCGCCCCAAGCGCGCCCGATGCATAGACCGCTCCGAGTCGACCTTGCTTTCAGCCTCTCACATGCATAGACCTCTCTGAGTCGACCCTGCAGCCTCTCACGTTTAGCCTTTGGAATCTCGCCTCACAACATGATTGCTATCCTTGATGCATCCCTTGCCTCGAGCCCTGATTGCTTTCTTGGCTGCATCCCTCCTCTCCTCACAGCCCGGTTGTCATCACTGCTTCATCCGTCGCTTCATGCATTCTGGCTGCTGGGCCCTTCCCACCGCACACCTCGATTGCTATCTCTTCTGCATCACACACCCCGATTGCTATCTCTGCTACATCCCTCGGCTCTCACTTCTGCATCCTTCGCCTCACACCTCGATTGCTATCAATGCTGCATCCGTAACCTCACACCCCGATTGCTATGCGGGGAGGCTCCTTGGCCGCCTTGGAAATTTCTGTGTGTCGGACGCACCGCGGGATAAGGGGTTGGCACTGGTAGTCGCCCCAAGTGTGCCCGATTCTTAGACCGCTTCGAGGTGACCTCGTAGCCTCTTTCGTCCAGGCTTCCTGCCTTCAACGCCCTTTTTACACCTCGATTTCTATGCGCGGGCTCGTTGGCGTCTATCACCTCTCTGCGAAGAGTGGCACGATGATTGTTGGGGTAAATCGTAGCAGTCCGATCTCTGGCCTTGGGCCATTGTGAGGGCTGATCGATTTCCTGTGCGCATCTCGTGTTCGCCCAGTAACAGACTCGACGACTTGTAATCGGTCTTGTTCCCGATTGTTCCTGGAGGTAGTCTTCGGAACTCTTGGATTTGACCTGTCACTCGAACTGTCCTCTTCCGAGGATGCTTGTGTGTGTGTGCTTGTGCCATTTCCTTGGCGGTATTAACGAGATATTAAAGAGCGGAGTGAGCGCCTCGCCCAGCTATGTTTGGGGCTCTCACTCCCTTACCCGGTGTGCGACCGCTTTGCACGTAGGTTGCGGAGCATCGCGACTCTTTCGATGTTTGGCGGTTGTCTTCCGGTGATGCGTTGGTCCCGAAGTGCACGTTACTAGCATTTCTGCCATTGTTCTCGATCTTTGGCACGTTCCTTCGTTGCAATTGGATATATATCTCCGTTTATACGCGCAGGCTTCTCCCGCCTATTCAGCGCTGTCCCACTCTCAGCACTCTCGTGGTCTCCTTGGCTTCTCTCTCCCGTGAGCGAGCTCTCTTCTCGAGTCTTTTCCATGTCCCATGGAGGTTGCCTTGCGAAATTCGGGCACACAAACGTGACCGGATAAGAGCGGAATTGCCTATGAGGAGAAGCTCACCTTAGGGAGCAGCAATGCCGAGTGTTTCGACAGAGGGTAGAGGGGGCGTTGTTTGGGCGGTTGCACAAAAGAGTGCTACGTTTGCACTGAAGGTTGCTTCTTCGTCTCCGACGAACTCTTCGAGGCAAAAAAGCTTGTTTACGGGGTCGAGGTGGGACTGTTCGTGCGAGTTGCGCCACCAAAAGTGCGTAGGGGGCATATACCTGGGAAATGGATGTCTCTGAGTGGCCTTACTCGGTCGCGTGCACGGTGCATTCTCTAACGGCAGGACTGTCGCGAGCATGTGCGGTTCGGATGTTTTCGGGTAAAGGGTTCCGTACGGGATGTTCTTCCCAGGCTCCTGTGAACCGAGACTCTGCATCGTCATGCTCCGGCTCCCGTGGGTGCTTCATGCCTCGTCGAGCTGTTTGTCGTGGACGATTAAGGCCGAGGCCTTCCTTCGAGAGGGGAATTGTTCAGGCTGGTCGAGGCGGGATTGTTCGTGCGGGGTGCACCACCAAAAGTGCGTAGGGGGCATATGCCTGGGAAATGGATGTCTCTGAGTGGCCTTACTCGGTCGCGTGCACGGTGCACAGTCTCACGGCATGACTGTCGCGAGCATCGACGGTG